>NC_053444.1:26020299-26306219 GCF_007990345.1 Gossypium hirsutum
TACTCGATACTGACGAACATTTATTTTAGCTCATTAATCAACACATACGTAACATATCCCCATATGGATGTTTCGTATCGCTGAATTACACAACCATTCGTACACCGTACCTTCGGATTTAACCGGATAAGCTCCCGTTCATGCCTTCGGACTAGCCGTTTAGTAACTCACACCATGCCTTCGGACTAACCGATTTACAACTCGCACGAATGCCTTCGGGACTTAACCCGGCTTAATAACCGCACGAATGCCTCGGGACTTAACCCGATTTAATAACTCGCACGAATGCCCTCGGGACTTAACCCGGATTTAGTATCTCGCACAAAGGCCTTCGGATCTTAGTCCGGATATATTCGCTTAGCACAAAGCCTTCGGGACTTAGCCCGGACAGCATTCAATTAATCATACACATCTAACAATAATTCATGGTACATTCATATTTCATTTTCGTTTACGAAACTCAAACACAAGGCACATATTGTCCTTGCACATTCGGCTCAATAGCACACATAGAGCATGATTTAATCACATCGAAATTTAAGCTCTCTTACTCAAGAACTTACCTCGGGTGTTGTCGAACGATTCCGCTAGCTATTCAACCACTTTTTCCTTCCTTTATCGGTTTATTTCCCCTTTGCTCTGAGCTTAATCAAACAAATAAATTGATTTCATCATTTAGGCATCAAAAGATGAACACAAGCACTTAGCCCATATTTATACATTAGACATTAAAGTCTCATACATGCAAAAATCATGCATCAACACAACATATAGCTAATTCTTTGCCCTTGGCCGAATATGCATGTCCATTTTTGGGGTCGATTTCAACACTTAATACATACATATACACACTAGTAAAGCATCCTCCCCCTTTTCATCAATTAACACATGCATTGCTCATAACATGCAAAGTTACATTCGGCCTTAGCACACATCTTGCTAGCCGATCTCTCCATTAGCAACCAATGCACATATTGCTCACACAAAAAAATGCTAAAAGGAGGTCAAGAATCATCAGCCATCATCACATGCATCATAACAAGCTTCATATTTTGCATGCAATGGCATTACACAACCTCCACCTAGGCCGAATTTAACTCATCCTCATGCCTCATCACCACACATCAACATCATCAAGAATGATCATCCATGGTCAAGTGCCATTTCCATCACATAGCAAGATTAGACCATGGGTTAGGTAGAACTCAAGCTAACAACTAAAACATGCATGCCTCTCATGGAACATCATCAACATACCTAGCCTAGCACATGCATGGCCGAATCTCTTCACCTTTCTTCTTCTTCCTCCTTAAAATTTTGGCCAAGGATGAACCAAAGGATGAGAAAATTTTTCTTTGTTTTTCTTTCTAGTTTTTGGCAAGCATGAAGATGAAAAAGGATGAACAAAATTCCCCCTTTCTCTGTTAGCTCACGGCAATGGGGGACAAACACACACACATTTTTTTTTCTTTTGTTTCCATTTCTTTATTACCCATACTCCTTATTTTATTCTTCCACTAACAAACATGTTCATGACATGTTTTGCCCATCCTTCCTTGTCATGGCCGCCACTACTCATTAGGGGGAATTTGACATGCAAGTCCCCCCTTTGTCCACATGCACTAGTAGGTCCTCACACATTGACCTATCACATTTAGAATTTTCTCACATAAGTCCTATTGACTAAATTCACATGAAATCAACCAAATTGAAGCTTGAAATTTCACACATTCATAATTACATATTCTACACATAAGTATCACATTCAAACATTTCGGTGACTCGGTTTAGCGGTCCCGAAACCACTTCCCGACTAGGGTCAACTTTGGCTGTCACAACTCTCCCCCACTTAAGAAATTTTCGTCCCCGAAAATCTTACCGGTAAATAGGTTTGGGTATCGTTCTTTCATCGAGCTCTCGGTCTCCCAAGTAGCTTCCTCGATCCCGAGTTTGAGCCATAACACCTTTACTAGCGGAACTCTTTTGTTCGCAACTCCTTCACTTCACGAGCTAGGATACGCATCGGTTCTTCTTCATAGCTCATGTCGACTTGAATTTCAACCTCCGATGGGCTAATTATGTGCGATGGATCAGATCGATAGCGTCGAAGCATCGAAACATGAAAGACGTCATGAATCTTTTCAAGCTCCGGGGGCAAAATCAATCTATACGCAACCGGACCAACTCGTTCGGAGATTTCTACGGCCCAATGAATCTTGGGCTCAACTTGCCCTTACGGCCGAACCTGAGTATCTTTTTCCAAGGTGAAACCTTAAGGAACACTTTGTCTCCCACCTGATACTCGATGTCTTTTCGTTTCAAATCTGCGTACGATTTCTGACGATCCGTGGATACCTTCAGACTTTCACGGATTACCTTTACTTTCTGTTCAGCATCTCTAATCAAATCAACTCCGAAAATTTGCTTTCACCGAGCTCGGTCCAAACAATGGTGTACGGCATTTACGACCGTACAAAGCCTCATAAGTGCCATCTTAATACTTGATTGAAAACTATTGTTGTAAGCGAATTCAATCAAAGGTAAATACCGTTCCCATGAACTACTGAACTCGAGGATGCAACATCTCAACATATCCTCAAGTATCTGAATTATCCGCTCGGATTGACCATCGGTTTGGGGGTGAAAAGCAGTGCTAAAATGCAGCTTAGTACCCAGAGCTTCTTGCAATTTCTTCCAAAATCGTGAGGTGAATCTCGGATCTCTATCCGACACGATAGAAACAGGTACCCCGTGTAATCTCACAATTTGATAAACGTACAATTCAGCTAGTTTATCCAATGAAAAATCCGTACGTACGGGGATGAAATGAGCCGACTTAGTCAGTCTATCAACAATAACCCATATCGCAACCCTCTTACTTGCTGACAAGGGCAGTCCGGACACAAAGTCCATTGTGACTCGATCCCATTTCCACTCGGGTATCATGATCGGCTGGAGTAATCCTGAAAGCACTTGATGTTTCGCTTTCACTTGTTGACATATTAAACATCTCGAAACAAAGTCGGAGATGTCCCGTTTCATACCATGCCACCAAAATTGACGTTTCAAATCGTTGTACATTTTCGTACTCCCCGGGTGAATTGACATTCGGCTACAATGGGCTTCGTTTAGAATCATCGAAATGAGTTCCGAATTCCTTGGAACACACAAACGATTTCTGATCCTCAAACAATCATCATCATCAATTTGAAACTCCGATTCCTCGTTCGGAAAACACTTAGCCCGTTTTGCAACCAATTCATCATCGACTTTCTGAGCTTCACGAATTTGGTGAGTCAATAATGGTTTAGCTTTTAATTCAGCTACTAACACACTGTCTGGTAGAACAGACAAATGCACGTTCATCGCTCGTAAAGCAAATAATGACTTCCGGCTTAAGGCGTCCGCAACCACGTTAGCCTTTCCCGGGTGGTAATCAATGACAAGCTCGTAATCTTTCAACAACTCAAGCCAACGTCTTTGTCGCAGATTCAAGTCTCGTTGAGTCATCAAATATTTGAGACTTTTGTGATCCGAAAATACATGGCACTTCTCACCAAACAGATAATGTCGCCATATTTTTAAAGCAAACACGATGGCAGCTAGTTCGAGATCATGGGTCGGATAATTCCTCTCGTGTGGCTTCAATTGTCTCGACGCATAGGCCACGACTCGACCTTCTTGCATCAATACGCAACCCAATCCAAGTAGGGATGCGTCACTATAAATGACAAACTCTTTACCTGATTCGGGTTGCACCAAAATTGGAGCTTCAGTCAAATGAGTTTTCAGTTGGTCGAAACTTTCTGACATTTCTCCGTCCACTCGAACTTAACATCCTTTTGAAGTAGCTTCGTCATTGGTGTGGCTATCATCGAGAAACCTTTCACAAATCGTCGGTAATAACCGGCGAGCCCCAAAAAGCTCCGAACTTCAGTAACATTTCTCGGAGGTTTCTAGTCAAGTATGGCTGAAATTTTATTCGGGTCAACTCGAATACCCGACGCGGATACCACATGACCCAAGAAGCTAACCTCTCTTAACCAGAACTCACACCTACTGAACTTAGCATATAACTGCTTATCCCGCAAAATTTGCAGCACTAGCCTCAGATGCTCAGCATGTTCGGTCTCGTCTCTTGAATAGACCAAAATGTCATCAATGAACACCACTACGAACCGATCCAAATACGGTCTGAAGATCCGATTCATCAAATCCATAAATACTTCAGGGGCATTAGTGAGCCCAAACGGCATCACTAAGAATTCGTAGTGACCATATCTCGTTCTGAAGGCAGTTTTGGGAATATCTGAATCTCGGATTCGCAACTGATAATAGCCCGATCTCAAATCTATTTTGAGAACACTGAGGCTCCCTTCAGTTGGTCGAACAAATCATTGATGCGCGGCAACGGATATTTGTTCTTTATCGTCACTTTATTCAGCTGACGATAGTCAATGCACAACCTCATGGTTCCGTCCTTCTTTTCACGAACAATACTGGTGCACCCCAAGGTGAGAAACTTGGTCGAGCGAAACCTCTATCCGTCAGTTCTTGCAACTGAGCTTTCAACTCCTTTAACTCGGTTGGTGCCATACGATACGGAGCTATCGAAATCGGCGTAGTCCCAGGTACAAGCTCAATACCAAACTCTACCTCCCGAACAGGTGGTAAACCCGGTAATTCTTCCGGAAAAACATCCGGGTATTCACAAACCACCGGCACAGATTCGGGTTTCTTTTCTAATTCTTTGTCACCAAGTACATACGCAAGGTATGCTTCGCACCCTTTTCTTACATATTTCTGTGCCAACATTGCTGATATTACAGCTGGCATCCGCTCTAAGTCCGCAGACTCAATTCGGACTACTTCGTTATTTGCGCATCTCAAATCAATAGTCTTGCTCTTGCAATTCACAATCGCATCATGCGCGGTCAACCAATCCAAACCAAGGATAACATCAAATTCATCAAACGGCAAGAGCATCAAGTTCGCCGGGAAACAGGAACCTCGAATTTCCAGGGGACATTTCTTACACACTTTGTCGACAAGCACGTAACGACCCAAGGGATTTGACACCCGAATTACGAACTCAGTAGACTCAATAGGTAAAGTCTTACTGGATGCTAAGGTTTCACATATGTAAGAATGAGTAGAACCGGGGTCAATCAAAGCAATTACATTAGTATCAAAGAGGGTGAATGTACCGGTAATAACATCAGGCGAAGAAGCATCCTCGCGGCACGTATAGCATAAGCTCTAGCAGGCTCACGGGCTTCGGATCTGGTTATATCATCTCTAGATCCTCTCTGACCACCACCAGCATTGCCCATATTTCCAGATGGTCTACCTCGAGCAGTGGTAGCACCCGGTCTCCCACTCTGATTTGCATTCTGTCCCGACAACCTCGGGCAATCTTTAATGAAGTGGTCCACTGATCCGCATTTGTAACAGGAGCGGTCAGGAAATCTACAACTCCCCGAATGCCATTTACCGCAATATCGGCATTTCGTCCTATCTCGACGTTCATTCCCAACACTGGCGACCGAAGTGCCTCGTGTACCCACAGGGGGTCGATCACGATCTCGTCCAAAAAGGCCCGAAGTGCCTCTAAACTGGCCCGCATCATCTCGAAATCTCTTCGATGTCTGTTGAAGAGACCTCCCCGAGGATGTTTTACGAAACTCTCCAGTTCCCTCATCAACTCTTTGCTTTTCTTTTCTAAGCTCTTCGGCTTTACAAGCTCGTTCAACAAGTACCACGAACTCTTGTATTTCAAGAACGCCAACGAACATTTTTATATCTTCATTCAGCCCATCCTCGAAGCGTTTACACATAACAGCTTCGGACGAAACAATTCCCGAGCGTATTTGCTAAGTCTAACAAATTTCGCTCGTAATCAGTAACCGACATGGAGCCTTGCTTAAGCTCAAGAAATTCCTTCCGTTTTGATCAACAAATCTCTGACTGATATACTTTTTCCGAAACTCAGTTTGGAAAAACTCCCAAGTTACTTGCTCTCGGGGCACAATAGAAGTCAGAGTACTCCACCAATAGTAGGCAGAATCACGTAGCAAGGAGATAGCACACTTTAGGCATTCATCGGGTGTACAAGATAGCTCATCGAGTACCCGGATAGTGTTGTCCAGCCAAAATTCAGCTTGCTCGGCATCATCGCTATCCATAGCCTTAAATTCAGTAGCCCCATGTTTTCGGATTCTGTCAACTGGGGCTTATGTGACCTTATTTGGTCCGTTACAGGCGGTATTGTAGGTGCGGGGGTAGTATTTGTTCGGGAATGGAGGTTGTGGAACAGCCATATTAGTTCGAATGTATTGGTTAAACCAATCATTCATCACGCTATAGAATGCTTGTCTAGCTTCATCATTCTGATTACTAGCATTAGGTTGAGAGTTTGCCGGCACTGTCCCTTGTGCGGGAGCAGGCGCTACACTCTCAAGATCATCAGCTACCTCTCGGTCACGATCGGGATCCATTACTATAAATAAACACATTTACAATTGTCGGAAATCACCACACTATCAAGTAATCACATAAAATGGCATGTATAGCTAGACCCAAAACATTACGGTAGTCCTAGAATCGACTAAACCGTAGCTCTGATACCAATAAAATGTAACACCCCGAACCCGAGACCGACACCGGAGTCGGACACGAGATGTTAACAAACTTTGAAAAATTTTTCCAGGCACTGCCCAGTCTGAGTACTAGTCGCTTCAAAAATCATATCTTGAGTTTCACAACTCAAAAATCAGTTTTGTGATTTTTCCCTGAAACTAGACTCATGTCCCCACCTATGGATTTTTTTCTAGAATTTTGGTCGGGCCAACTAGTACAGTTTATTAGTCAAAGTCTCCCATGTTACAGGGGTCGACTACACTGACCTTTTCCCATTACGACTGGGATATCTCTCTGCAAAGAGCTTCAATACTGATGCCGTTTGTTTCTATGGAAACTAGACTCAGAGAGAAATCCATACATATATGGTATGACCCCTAATTATCTCTGGTCAATTTATAGTGAATTTCCAAAAGCGGAACAGTGAATCCAGAAACTGTTCTGGCCCTGTTCCACAAGAACCCGAATATCTCTTCCTGTACTGTTCCTATAATTGTTTCGTTACTTCCATATGAAAGTATATTCATCAAGGTTCGATTACATAATTTATTCACTATTTAATTCCACTCCTACGAATTCTTGTGATTTTTCCAATCCACACCACTGCTGCTATCAGCTTCTGTTTTCAAAGTGAACCTTACCTAATTTGGGGTTTCATGGACCAACTAGGGCCTTGTCATACATAAGCCCACATATGATCATACTTAGCCATTCTAGTGGCTGATCATTTGCTCAACACTTCCATTCCAACATAGTTACATCATGAAACCATCTATACATTCATAAATACGAATGGTCTAATGCCATACTCCACTTCTACAAGCCATCTTCGCATGGCTGTACACTTATACATTTCATAAAGTACTCGAAAGACAACAATGGGTAGTCCTATACATGCCATAACAAAATTCAACCAAAATAGTACCCGAAAGAGCCTTTGATAGTGTGGGCGACTTCGACTTCAAGATCCCGAGTCCGATAGCTGGAGAACCAAAAATCTATAAAACAGAGGAGCAATGTAACGAGTAAGCAATTTATGCTTAGTAAGTTTGAGCAAGGAATTCCAGCATAAACAAAGAATATCACACATTTAGCTAAACGGAATATTTCATAATACGCAATTTATCGATATTAAACTTGCTTCACAACATTAACAACCCTTATGCACATACGCAATAGACTAACTTAGCCGAAGGCCGATAGCTCGTTTATCAACTGAGCGAACATTTATTTGTAAGGGCTCGATTTAATTCAACACATACGTAACATATCCCCATATTGGGATGTTTTTCGAGTATTCGCTGGAATTTTACAGCAAGCTCATTCGTTACCAATTCACGTACCTTCGGGATTTAACCGGATATAGCTCCTCGTTCAAATGCCTTCGGGACATAGCCCGGTTTTAGTAACTCACACCATGCCTTCGGGACGTAACCCGGATTTAACAACTCGCACGAATGCCTTCGGGACTTAACCCGGCTTTAATAACTCGCACGAATGCCCTCGGGACTTAACCCGGATTTAATAACTCACACGAATGCCCTCGGGACTTAACCCGGATTTAGTATCTCGCACAAAGGCCTTCGGATCTTAGTCCGGATATATTCGCTTAGCACAAAGCCTTCGGGACTTAGCCCGGACAGCATTCAATTAATCATACACATCTAACAATAATTCATGGTACATTCATATTTCATTTTCGTTTACGAAACTCAAACACAAGGCACATATTGTCCTTGCACATTCGGCTCAATAGCCACACATAGAGCATGATTTAATCACATCGAAATTTAAGCTCTCTTACTCAAGAACTTACCTCGGGTGTTGTCGAATGATTCCGCTAGCTATTCAACCACTTTTTCCTTCCCTTTATCGGTTTTATTTCCCCTTTGCTCTTGAGCTTAATCAAACAAATAAATTGATTTCATCATTTAGGCATCAAAAGATGAACACAAGGCACTTAGCCCATATTTATACATTAGACATTAAAGTCTCATACATGCAAAAATCATGCATCAACACAACATATTAGCTAATTTCTTTGCCCTTGGCCGAATATGCATGTCCATTTTTGGGGTCGATTTCAACACTTAATACACACATATACACACTAGTAAAGCATCCTCCCCTTTTCATCAATTTAACACATGCATTGCTCATTAACATGCAAAGTTACATTCGGCCTTAGCACACATCTTGCTAGCCAATTCTTCTCCATTTAGCAACCAATGCACATATGTGCTCACACAAAAAAAATGCTAAAAAGGAGGTTCAAGAATCATCAAGCCATCATCACATGCATCATTAACAAGCTTCATATTTGCATGCAATGGCATTAACACAACCTCCACCTAGGCCGAATCTTAACTCATCCTCATGCCTCATCACCACAACATCAAACATCAATCAAGAATGATTCATCCATGGTCAAGTGCCATTTCCATCACATAGCAAGATTTAGACCATGGGTTAGGTAGAACTCAAGCTAACAACTAAAACATGCATGCCTCTCATGGAACATCATCAAACATACCTTAGCCTAGCTACATGCATGGCCGAATCTCTTCACCTTTCTTCTTCTTTCCTCCTTAAAATTTTGGCCAAGGATGAACCAAAGGATGAGAAAATTTTTCTTTGTTTTTCTTTCTAGTTTTTGGCAAGCATGAAGATGAGAAAAGGATGAACAAAATTCCCCCTTTCTCTTGTTTAGCTCACGGCAATGGGGGGACAAACACCACACACACATTTTTTTTTCTTTTGTTTTCCATTTCTTTATTACCCATACTCCTTATTTTATTCTTCCACTAACAAAACATGTTTCATGACATGTTTTGCCCATCCTTCCTTGTCATGGCCGGCCACTACTCATTAGGGGGGGGGAATTTGACATGCAAGTCCCCCCTTTGTCCACATGCACTAGTAGGTCCTCACACATTGACCTATCACATTTTAGAATTTTCTCACATAAGTCCTATTGACTAAATTCACATGAAATCAACCAAATTGAAGCTTGAAATTTTCACACATTCATAATTACATATTCTACACAATAAGTATCACATTCAAACATTTCGGTGACTCGGTTTAGCGGTCCCGAAACCACTTCCCGACTAGGGTCAACTTTGGGCTGTCACATTTTATCACATAAGGGAATGTTTCAATGAATTCCACCCATCGGGCATGCCGTTTACTTAACTTACCTTGTCCTTTTAACCATTTAAGGGATTCATGGTCTGTATGTATTACAAATTCATTAGGCAGCAAGTAATGTTGCCATACTTGAAGTGCACGAACCAATGCCAAAAGTTCTTTATCATAAGTTGAGTAATTTAATTGTGCACCATTCAAATTTTCACTAAAATAAGCAATTGCTTGCTTATCTTGCATTAAAACGGTGCCAATGCCAGTTCTTGAAGCATCACACTCAAGTTCAAAAGTGTTAGTAAAATCAGGTAATCTAAGAAGAGGAGCTGAACATTACTTAGCTTTTAGGGTTTGAAAAGCCTTTTCTTGAGTTTAACCCCATTTGAAACTCACAGATTTTTTAACAACTTTTGTTAATGAGGCAGTAATAGTGGAGAAATCTTTCACAAATCATCTATAAAAACTAGCTAAACCATGGATAGATCTCACCTCAGTTATCGATTTAGGAGTTGGCCACTCCTTGATTGCCTTAACTTTTTCCTCATCAACATGAATACCTTGAGCACTAACTATGAAACCTAAAAATATTAGCTTATCACAACAAAATGTGCATTTATCAAGGTTGGCAAACAAATTTTCAGCTCTTAGAATGTCTAAAACCATTCTAACATGGAAAACATGATCATTTAATGATGTTGAGTAAATTAAAATGTCATCAAAGTATACTACTACAAATTTACCCAAGTGAGGCCTTAAAACGTGATTCATTAATCTCATAAATGTACTCGGTGCATTAGTAAGGCTGAAAGGCATAACTAACCATTCATATAATCCAAATTTTGTTTTAAAGGCTGTTTTCCATTCATCCCCTTCCCTCATTCAAATTTGATGATAACCGCTTTTCAAATCAATTTTAGTAAATATAGTTGAACCATGTAATTCATCAAGCACGTCATCAAGTTGAGAATTGGATGTCTATACTTTACCGTTATTTTGTTGATTGGACGACAATCAACACACATTCTGTACGTACCATCTTCCTTAGGTACCAATAAGACAGGAACGGCACAAGGGCTTAAGCTTTCACGAATGTACCCTTTGTCTAATAAATCCTCAACTTACCTTTGTAATTCCTTTGTCTCCTCTGGATTGCTTCTATAGGCTGGTCGATTTGGTATTGAAGCTCCGGGTACTAAGTCAATTTGGTGTTCTATCCCACGTAAAGGTGGTAAACCTTTAGGGGCCTCACTAAAAACATCCTCATAATCCTACAAAAGACATTGAAACACACTAGGAAAATTTTCATTAATGTTAGATAGAGATAAATAGTTTTGCCTAAACCTCACAAGGATACAAGGCTGTTTATTGAGTAGGGCTCTCCGCACATCTTTTTTTATTGCAATTAAAATTTTCACTCTAGTTTTACCACTTGCGGATTCACTCACCTTTGCGCCATTTAAATTTTGACTTTTTTCACTACTAGCCTCTTTTCTCTTTGTCTTTTTTGTTTGTCCTTTCTCCTTCACCCCTTTACAAAATTTCATCATTTTTAATTGATCTTTATATACATCATTGGGATTTAAAGGAGCAAAAGTGAATTTTCAGCCTTTACACACAAGAGAGTATCTATTGAGCTTGCCTTGGTGTGTAACATCACAATCAAATTGCCAAGGCCATCCAAGGAGCAAGTGTGCCACATGCATTGGCACCACATCACACCATACCTCATCCTCGTAATTCTCGAGCTTAAAAGTGATCAAGGACTATTTTGTAACTTTAACTTCTGAGCATTCATTAAGCCACTGAAGGTGATACGGCTTAGGGTGCTTGGTACAAGGTAACTTTAAGGAATCCACCAAATAACTGCTAACTACATTCGAACAACTCCCACTATCAATAATAAGTGAACATAAGTTACCTTTTATAAAACACCTAGAATGGAAAATATTGGTCCTTTGGTTATCAAAATAGTCTCTCATTTGGATGTTAAGGGTGCAGCGGACTACAAGGCATTGAAAGTCGGCAAAGTCCCCTTCTTTTGGTGGTTCAATCAACTCTTCTTCATCATCACTATCATCCACAAGTTCGGACATTTCTGGATCTGTTTTATCAGAGTCAGAAGTGTATTCACCATTATTTTTCATAAGAACAAATCTCGCGTTAGGGCATTAGCTACTATAATGACCATGCCTTTTGCACTTAAAACATTCAATCTCACGAGTCCTCTTTACATTCGAACCACTTAAATTGGGCTGCTTAGAAGGTGTTTGCGTTTTAATAGGAACCCCTTTCTTCTAGTCTGATTGCTTACTACCACTACTCGAAGAAGACTTATTAGTAACAACAGGTGGTTTCGAACTTTTAAAATTAGAATTGGAAGTGTTACCTCTATAATATTGTGAAGTAGAGAAGGAACTAAACCTTTGTTCCTTTAATTGTTGCTCGATCTCAATGGCTTTATGAACTGCTTTGATACGAGTCACAAAGGCCCAACTCAAGCTCAAGAACTTGATGGGCTTAAACTACCACAAGGCCAAGTAAATGCGTACGAAACTAAATGGAACCATTCAAGACTTCATTAGCAAGGCCTTAGATGCGTATATGAAGGAGAAAAGAAAATCAAGATTCACTTTCTTGTTTTCAAGAAAATCAAGAAACCGAATATTGGTCCAATTTTGCTGTTTTGAGCAATTTTAAGAATCAAGAAAATCAAGATTTCAAATCTTGGAAATATTGGTCCAAGAAACCGAATCTTGCAGCCAAGGCGCATTGGATCTCAGTTACGAGCATCAACGAACCAATTTTGGGAAAGAACGGATTACAAGCCCAAGTTCTTGAAGATATGGCCCAATAAGATGTTCCAAGTCCAATCCAGAAATTTAAATCAGACTTAGTTGAAAATCAGGCCAAATTGTCAAAGTGGCCCAATTTGTTAGGTTTTAATTCTTTAAATACTTAGTTTAAATTTTAGACTTTATAAATTAATTTCTATGTAAACATTCAGTCAAAGAGGCCCATTTAAAAAGCCTTGGCCGAATTTTCCTTTAAAATCAAATAATTAGGATTTTTTTCCTAATAGGGTTAGGAAAGTAATAGAGGCCTATATATGTAAGGCTTGGCCGGCCACCCTAATAGACATTAGAAATTGAAAAAATACATTGAAATCAGATTTTATTGAGTGAAAAATTCTCTTTGAGTTTTCTCCAAGAATTCTCTCTTGAGTTTTCTTTAGAAGTAGTTTTAACAATCTTTTTGATTGTGGGAGCCATCTTCAGCCTTCTTCTTGCCATTGTTCTACATTGGAGGGGAGATTAGAGCCGTTTGAAGGGAGTTGTGAAATCTTTCTCGATTTCAAGGCATCTTAGGACTTTTTTTTTTATTTTTCCTTCATGTTTATTCCTCTTAATTTGTCTGCTTGTGTGGATTTATTGGTTAACTTGTTTTATTGTTCTTGTTGCGTTTCAGGCATTCCCAAATTTCAAGATCTTTCTTTACAACATTATTTGGCATCAAGAAACATCCTTTAATCATATTTTTTCCAGATTTCTTGCCGTCCAAGTATTCTATTTCCTATTCCGATTTGGGTTTCTTGATACGTTGAGTTTAACTTGCTGTTTTGTGTTTACTTGTCAGATTCAGCTGATTGGAGTCCTTCTTAAAGCTTAATTTCGTGTTCTTGGTTTCCAAGAATCCCTATTAATAAGTGTAACAATTCGTGGCTGATTCTTTCTCGTTTTGGGTGTTTTGTTTCAGATCTATTAATTCTAAGTTCAATTTTTTTCTGTTCGTTTCAGATCCAAGTGTTTAGTGTTTTCGTAGGAGTTTCCCGTGACTTGGCAACTCGATCTTGGTCCGCATGCAACTCTCCTATCATTTGGTATCAGATTTTGGGCATTTTGGGTGTTCTTAGGTGATTTCTAAACTGATCTTCTTTTAAAAATATTAAACAGCAGTTTTTACCAGGAAAAAGTTTTGGAAAAAAAATCATTTGAGTGGGTAAAAGTTTTCTGATTGGTCTGAAATTTTACATGCATATTTGTCGCATTGTGATTGAATATTAAAAAATATTTCCTGCAAAAAATCCAGTAGAAAAATTCAAAAAAATTGAAAAATACAAAATCAAGTAAAAATTAAAACAAAATATTCAGCGGGTTGAGTTTAGTGCCAAAACTTTCCAGATCAAATATACAATATTTAAGGACATTACAATTTAAATTTCATGATTTTTGGAGATTCAGAACACCTTGAACGAAGTTGTCAAGTTACTTCATAGTTTTTCAGGTTTTTAGGTTTGAGTAATTTTTATTGATTCTTAGCTGTAAGTTTTCATTTGTTTTCTTTTTATTCTCCCTTTACAATATCTAACACCTTCTTGTTTCTTGTGTTAGTAGGATTTAAACGTTTTCACAATTCTTCCTCGGTGCAACACAAATCAATTGGTGTCTTGTCACTTTTTTGGACTCCTAGTGCAATTAGGATTATTTGGTAGTTACGGTTCATCCACTTTATAATTGATTGATATAGACTCTACTAAAGAACTCACAAGACTGAATTCTACCTCTTTGAGAATTTGATTTTCCTTTTTGAGTGATTAAAGTTGAGGTTTGTTAATTTTGTTTTTTTTTTCGAGTGTTGAGTGTTTGTTTTGCAGGTATTCCAAAAGAAAAAAAAGATGCATAGAATTGGTCAAGTTGATGATGACCATAATGATTTCCATGATAAATTTAAAGAAATCCAACAACAGTTAGACAAACGAGCTGCTACACTAAAACAAACAAATGCCAAACTTCAAACATTGAGTGCTACTATCAATGAGATGCGATTGGACCGAGTGGAGAAAAGAGCCCAACGAGGACAACTTAATTCAAGTGAAAGGGCAAAAATGAGAGTGCCAAGAAGACGAACATCCAACGAATATTTGAGAAGAGATTCATATCATGATTCCTATTCAACGAGAAATTCAAGATGATGCAAAGCAAGTTTCGAGTGTGAATTTTTCCAAGGTGACGAATAAGAAATCACAAATAATCCTTTGTATGCCCCAAGGAACTCGTCCACTGAGAATCAATTTCGAAAAGGTGATCATTGTTCATATGCAAGTCATTCCGTACATACCCAACGAGAGTCTTTTTGTTCTAATTCATTTGTAACATCTCTATCTTGTAATGAAAGGAAGACAGAAAAGGAAATCAAAAAAGAAAAAGAGAATGAAAAAGAGCAAAAAGAGATTGAGAGTGAAAAGGAAACAGACAAGAAAATTGAAAAAGAAATTAAAGAAAGAAGAGAAAATGAGTTAGAAAAAGAAACAAAAGAAAAAGACAAGGAAAGGGTAGTGAGGAATGTTCCACTAACCAAGATATGAATTTTTCTTGTGTTGCTACTTTTCAGGTTCCCGAAAGACCAAAAGATAACTTTCAAC
This sequence comes from Gossypium hirsutum, assembly GCF_007990345.1. Taxonomy (NCBI): domain Eukaryota; kingdom Viridiplantae; phylum Streptophyta; class Magnoliopsida; order Malvales; family Malvaceae; genus Gossypium; species Gossypium hirsutum. The sequence goes on from NC_053444.1 coordinate 26,035,502, forward strand.
TTCAATACCTTTCTGGTGAAAGACACTTTCATACGATCAACATAGGCAAGGTTGAAGATGAAATCACACTACATGAGCCCGAAGGTAAGTGAGGTAAGGAAATTTTAGCAACCGAGTCCCGTGCAGATTTGAAAATTATTGATAAAACTTTTGGTGACTTAGTTCTTCAAAGATCCCCTGATTTTGATTCGATTAATTGTTATTCTTCGATTGTGGTTGATAAAGTCATTACGAAAGGAAGCGTGAGTTGTTATTCTCTTGATTTGCCTTGTCATGAATTTGTGCAAATCTATTTTGGAAAATAAAAAAAGTTTTGAATGTATGTTGGTATGTATGCGAAAATCCTCATGGTTTAACTTGATTGGTTTAATGAAATCTTTGTTACACTTCGGCATGATTAATCAAAATCAAGTTTTTAAACCCGAAATCTATTTTGGAATATTTTGTTGGAAAATCAAGCATCATCTATTGTGTGCAAATACTTTCTATTGTTTTGATACTTGATTTTTGAATAGGGTAACGAAATTTGCCAAATTTGTTTTCAATTTATATTCGTGCCTTAAACAGTTTCTGTGGTTATACATGAAGTTTGAGTTCCATTTGATAAAGGTTAACTCAACAACGGAGCTTCGACTACACTATGCCCCCGATGAGCGAAGTTTTGTATTAAATGGAAAAGGTAAAATCGACCCTTATTCTTCTACTTATAAAGGTAAGATGCTTGAAACTTTTGAAACACCTTTGTACTCCTCAGATATTGACAAAGATCGAGTTGATGATTTAATTTTTGTAAAACACTTAGATCGAAACTGCTTGACTATCCTATTTTATTTATTGATGATCTATCTATTTTGATGGTTGATAAAAAGATTATTGTTTTTGATAATTTTTATGATGCACGTGTGAGTGAATCTATAGTCCGTCAATTAATGCATGGTATGATTGTGCAACTCTGTGAACCGTGTGAACCTTTTCAAATACCTACGTGTGATGATTACGTTTACCATTTGATTTATTACTCGCGATTTATTCAAGGTTTGTGGAAACAATTTGAGATGATTGAATGCCTTAAAACATGTTCATATTTGTTTCGAATATTTGACGAGGCATTGGCGAGTAAATTAGCTTGTTTGCATGGTAATCTGAATCTGTCCATTCGCATGCGTTATACTTGTTTTGTTATGCTTATGGTTGGACTACAAGTTTGTTTGCATTGCTATTTACTAACTCATGGCTATTCTTTTCAGTGGACTCAATTGCCATTAGTCCCGTTCGATCGAGGAAAGTCGAGTAAGAGGAACTATGTTCGAGTGAACCAACGCATCGACTGGAAAACAAGTCGCTTCAAAGAAGGGGGGATGATACGACCCTGCCCCAAAAACGTCATTGGTTCAGTTCATCAAGCGCCATTCGAAAACTTTCGCAAGCTGGACTAGCTTGTTCCAGCTCCATGGAGTACAATTCGAGCTGATTCTAGCATGTTGAGCTTAATTCGCTTTTATTTAATTTCATGCATTTTTAATTTGCTGAAATTAATTAAATGAGTTAGTTTATTAAATTTAGTTTAGCTCAAATAAGTGTTAGAATTAATTTTAGTTTAACTTAAATAAGTGTTAGTAATTAATTTGTTTAAATCTGGACAAATTTAATTATTTGTGTTTAATGTGTTTCATGCATGCTTTTAATATGTTTTAGTTATTATATAGAATAAATAAGCCTGTTTCATTACATCTAATTAATGTGTTTGTTTTTCGATTTAATATGTCTAAATTTAGCCGAATTTTACTTTGTCTTGCTGCTGAATTCATTGTGTCTTGAGCTCATTCAATTTGCTGAAAGACCAAGTTGGATCCAAGAGGCATTGGGCCTTTCCAAGTACTCGAGCGGATCAATGATAATGCATGCAAAATTGACCTACCCGGTGAGTACAATGTAAGTACTACTTTCAATGTGGCTGACTTATCTCCATTTGATTTTTCAGATTTCAGGACGAATCTTTTTGAGGAAGGGGGAATGTGATGTGACCACGCCCCAAGCCCCATCAAGTCCTCGTCTTGATTCCCTCGAGCTTCCAAAGGGACCAATGACCCGAGCTAGGTCCAAGCGATTTCATGAAGTTGTTTCAGCTTTGTTGTTCAAGTTTTGGAAGGAGAATCAGCTTGTTGAAGATGAGGAAGCTCGATCCAACTCCTTGAAGAAACCATGCACCTTAGTGCAAGCTAATTTCAGCTCCATTTTAGCTTTTCTAGCTCGTTTCAACTCTGACCAGCTCAATTGAGCTCATTTCAGCTCAATCGAGCTCAATTTAGCTACAATTCAGCTCATTTATTTTATTGGTTGAATAATTAAAGTATTTTATTAACTTAGTTTAAGTTATTACAGCTCATAATTATGTTTTGATTTATTTCATGTTTTTAAAGTTGTCTTAGCCGAATTTAATATGTTTAGCTTAAGACTTTATTAAATTTGTCTATTTTAAATTTATGTGTTAATTAATATATCTATTTTTAATTAATTTGTTCATGTTTCATGTAGGTACAGCCGAATGTGGAGATTCATTCAAGCTAGGTGCATGAACGTCTACTTACAATGCATGATGTGGGAACACAATTAAAGATGATTCATGAATGGGCTGGTTCAATGAACGTAAGGATGATGCATGAATGATTTAATACAATGAATGGAAGAATGCATGAATATTCACTTACATGCATCGGTTGCTGTCCATTGATCTCCTAAGTACCTATTCAGCCAAAAGGCATCTCTTGGAGTGTCCATTCACACCTTGGCCGAACCTAGACATGTCCATTGCTCTCCCATACATTCACCAAGCCTTCAAGTTTATTTCCTTAGCCATGAAGCTGCCTATTGAAGTACCATTCAGCTGAATTTGGACATAGCCTTTAAAGATACATTTCTAGATTAGTTTAATTCAATTAAAGCCGAATTTACTCAGTCTATTTGGCTATCTAATGTAATCTATAAATAGTTCTTTTCTCTTTGTAAAAAGGTTACAGAATTTGATTATTGAAAACTTGATTGTGAGGTTTCCTCCTATCCTATTTCGTACGAGTCTCGTTCTGACTTATCTAGCTCGCTAGTGGCGTCAACCCGACTTCTTGAACTTATCACCATCCTAGTGTGGCGTTCATCCACCTTTTTATACCTTTGGTTCCTACCTTTCTATAGGTAACGGGTCAAGGTCCATCTTCGACAATCCATTTAATCCACCTTGAGCAATATAAGTCCCGGGGCAATACTTCATATAGTATTGAATCGTTCTTCGCTTGAGTTCTATTTTTCCATTCCATTTTAACTATTAAATTATAAACAATATTTCTTTATTTCACCGAGCCTATCAAACATCTATCCAAACCATCTTTTGAACCCATTTTCTCAACTTCCGCTATAAAAAAATCATCTAACTCCATCTATCTACAAAATCGAACAAACTTCTCGTCGACGATCGGGCAATCAAGGGAATCGACTCAATCAATCGGGCCAGATCACATCATTTGGTATCAGAGCTACTAAAACGAGAAGTGCCGACATTCGTATCAAGCTCAGAGTGGGTTCGTAATGTAAAAAAAAGTCAAAAAAAATCAAAAAAAATTTGAGTTGGAATTTAAATTTTTTTTCTCTTCCTTGTATTTTGTTTACTATTGTATTGGATTTAAAAAAAAGAGAAGAAATTCAAAAAAAATTCAAAAAAATCGAAAAAAAAAGAAAAAAAGAAGTGACAAAAAAATCGAGTTAAAAAAGAAGAAAAAAAAAGTGAAAAGTCTTGCGAGTTTTTATTATTATCACTTATTACTCCGATCATCAAGTTTCCCTTCCTACCATTATTTACCCATCCCAACGCCACACTTTAAACCAATTTTCTTCTTTATTCAGCCTACCCTACACCCGGCATTATCCCTTGTAACCCATTTTGAAACCGACCCTCAAGCAGCAAATTAAGTCTATCGAGACGAATTACGAATTTGTGAGACGAGGTCGAGTGGTAAAAGGCAAGAGAGCGTGAGTTCATTCGAAAAAAAAGCCTAAAAGAGAGTTCAAACACGAGTGAGTGAATTTTTCTTTTTGAGCGAACTTGAGAGATTTGTGGTGAGAATTATTTTTCTTTCTAATTTAACTTTTGTTTTCTAATATTTTGTTGAAGCATGTCTGAAGAATTTTCTGAATTTGAATTCCAAATGTGGAGACAAGAAATGCAAAGGATAATGCGATCTGAATTTCGACAATTCGACAAAGATAAAGAAGATTTGACATCTACTATCGTTGACATTAAGATTAGTGCAATCCTTCAAAGATTGGAAAATGAGCCACAATGTGAAGATATGTTTCACACGCGTTGCCGTGTCCACGATAAAGTTTGTTGCCTCATTATTGATGGTGGAAGTAGGTCAAACATGGCTAGTATTCGAACGGTAAAAAAACTTGGCTTGGCCACTACCAAGCATCCACGACCCTATCAACTGCAAGGACTTGGTGTTGAAGGCAAATTTGAAGTTACTCAACAAGTGCGTGTTGCATTTTCCATCGGAAGATACCAAGACGAAGTCCTCTGTGATGTTGTGCCTATTCAAGTCTGCCATTTGTTGCTAGGAGAACCATGGCAATCGGATCGCAAGGTCATTCACGATGAACGTACCAATAGGTATTCCTTCAAGCATCAAGGAAGGAAAATCACTTTAGCGCCGCTCACACCGGAACAAGTGCAAGAAGACCAATTCAAAATGAAGCAATCCATTGAGCGAGAAAAGGAGAAAGAGATTGAAAAAGAAATTGAAAGAAAACAAAAAGAAAACGAAAAAGAAAAAGAAAAAGAAATTGCAAAAGAAAAAGAAATCAAAATAGTGAGAGAAAAGGAAAATGAAGAAAAGAAAATTGAAAAAGAAATTGAGATTGAGAAAAAAATTGAAAAAGAAAAAGATGTTGAAGAAGAAACGAGAGAAAATGAAGATAGTGAGCGAGAACAAGAAAATGAGAACGAAATTTTAACTAACCCCCGTGATGTTTGTTTTTGTTCTGTTCCTTCTTTTCAGGTTCTGACAAATCTCTGTGACGAATATCAACTTCAATATCTTCCTAACGAGCGACGTTTTTGCATGACCAAAGAAGGTAAGGATGAAGTTGAAATTGAACCACACAAGCTTGAAGGTAAGCGAGGTAAGGAATTTTTAAAAACCGAGTCATGGCCATCAAGTTTGAAAGTTGTTGAAAATGACTTTGTTTTAAAAAAATTCTCTTATTTTCATTCGATTAATTGCTATTCTTTGAATGTGGTTGATGTTATTCGGTACGAACGACAAATTAAAGATTTGGTTTTGCATGATTTCGGGTTTTCACGAAAAGCGATTCAATTTTTCAAATATGATAATTTTGTGCATCCATTATTGTCATGTGACAAATCCATGAATTTGTGCAAGTTTGATTTGATGAATATAAAGAGATTTGAATGTTTGTATCTATGGACACGAAAACCTTTTTGGTTTGACATGTTTGATTTACTAAAACACTTTGGCGTAAGTAATCAAACTCGTGTGTTCAAACCTGGAATTTATTGTTTTAGGTTGATATGTGCGGAACTCAAGCATCCTAAATTTTATGCGACAAATTTATGTCTGTTTGATGTTTGGCCTCTGAAATTTAAAGACTCTGTTTATAATTTAAAATTGTTCTTTGATCATTTTATGTGGCTGTACATGAAATTCATTTTTCATTTCGAAAAGGTAAGATCAACTCATGTTTTTGAACCTGGTATCGTTACATATGTTCAATATGTGAATAGTGTTTTAGCCTGTTCCTTTGAGTTCAACGTCTATGGAGACATTACCCTCTTTCAGCATTATGAACCCAACACTTCGAAAAGTGCAAGTTGCCTTTGTGTTTACCCTTCGTTTCAGGTTTTTCAAGGATTGTGTAATGAGCTTCGACTTCAATACCTTCTCAAGGAGAAAAGGTTCACTTTGATTGAAAAAGGTAAAATTGATTCTCAATTTTCCACTCCTAAAGGTGAATCAGGTACGAATTCTGATGTTATGCGACCATCTTTTCTTAAGTCGAATGTAACTAAAATTTTTGAAGACACCTTGATTGTTGAAAATCGCTTGAATCCTGTTGTGGTTAATTATTTGATTTTGCTTGATGATGATAAATCCATTTTGAGTAATGATAAGACGATTTTTCTCTTTGGAAAATGTGATGAATTCATTGTTGAGAACATAACCAAACGACAATTGCGAGTGCCAAACATGCGAAATTATGAATCATATGAAACTTTTCATTTGTGTGTTTGTGATGAAGATTTAAATTTCTTGTTCCATTACTCGCATTCCATTTACTTGAACAATGACTTGAAGCAAATTGAAAAGTTCGAATGCTTGAAAACATATTTGTTTTCGTCTCGACCATTTGATGAGTTATGGATATGGAAGGAGTTTTGTTCATGTGATTGTAAGAATGATGTTTTAAGTTTGCCTTTTTACATGACTTATACTTGTCTTGTTATGACCATGCATGATCCACATAGTTGTTCTGATCATTTCTTGATGATTAATGGTTGTCTATTTTCATTGATTCATTTGCCATCACTAATGCCGAATATTGTGAGTTCTTTTGCAAAGGCTTATGAACGACTAATTGTTCCATTCATTCAAGGAGAGTTACAAAAGACAGATTATTTTCTAGAGAATAAACAGCTCGACTTGAGGACAAGTCGTTTTGAAGAAGGGGGGAATGATGTGACCACGCCCCAAGCCCCATCAAGTCCTCGTCTTGATTCCCTCGAGCTTCCAAAGGGACCAATGACCCGAGCTAGGTCCAAGCGATTTCATGAAGTTGTTTCAGCTTTGTTGTTCAAGTTTTGGAAGGAGAATCAGCTTGTTGAAGATGAGGAAGCTCGATCCAACTCCTTGAAGAAACCATGCACCTTAGTGCAAGCTAATTTCAGCTCCATTTTAGCTTTTCTAGCTCGTTCCAACTCCGACCAGCTCAATTTAGCTCATTTCAGCTCAATCGAGCTCAATTTAGCTACAATTCAGCTCATTTATTTTATTGGTTGAATAATTAAAGTATTTTATTAACTTAGTTTAAGTTATTACAGCTCATAATTATGTTTTGATTTATTTCATGTTTTTAAAGTTGTCTTAGCCGATTTTAATATGTTTAGCTTAAGACTTTATTAAATTTGTCTATTTTAAATTTATGTGTTAATTAATATATCTATTTTTAATTAATTTTTTCATGTTTCATGTAGGTACAGCCGAATGTGGAGATTCATTCAAGCTAGGTGCATGAACGTCTACTTACAATGCATGATGTGGGAACACAATTAAAGATGATTCATGAATGGGCTGGTTCAATGAACGTAAGGATGATGCATGAATGATTTAATACAATGAATGGAAGAATGCATGAATATTCACTTACATGCATCGGTTGTTGTCCATTGATCTCCTAAGTACCTATTCGGCCAAAAGGCATCTCTTGGAGTGTCCATTCACACCTTGGCCGAACCTAGACATGTCCATTGCTCTCCCATACATTCACCAAGCCTTCAAGTTTATTTCCTTAGCCATGAAGCTGCCTATTGAAGTACCATTCAGCCGAATTTGGACATAGCCTTTAAAGATACATTTCTAGATTAGTTTAATTCAATTAAAGCCGAATTTACTTAGTCTATTTGGCTATCTAATGTAATCTATAAATAGTTCTTTTCTCTTTGTAAAAAGGTTACAGAATTTGATTATTGAAAACTTGATTATGAGGTTTCCTCCTATCCTATTTCGTACGAGTCTCGTTCTGACTTATCTAGCTCGGTAGTGGCGTCAACCCGACTTCTTGAACTTATCACCATCCTAGTGTGGCGTTCATCCACCTTTTTATACCTTTGGTTCCTACCTCTCTATAGGTAACGGGTCAAGGTCCATCTTCGACAATCCATTTAATCCACCTTGAGCAATATAAGTCCCGGGGCAATACTTCATATAGTATTGAATCGTTCTTCGCTTGAGTTCTATTTTTCCATTCCATTTTAACTATTAAATTATAAACAATATTTCTTTATTTCACCGAGCCTATCAAACATCTATCCAAACCATCTTTTGAACCCATTTTCTCAACTTCTGCTATAAAAAAATCATCTAACTCCATCTATCTACAAAATCGAACAAACTTCTCGTCGACGATCAGGCAATCAAGTGAATCGACTCAATCAATCGGGCCGGATCACATCAGAATGATACGAGTCACAAAGGCCCAACTCAAGCTCAAGAACGTGATGAGCTTAAACTACCACAAGGCCCAATAACAAGATCAAAGGCCAAGCAAATGCTACGAAACTAAATGGAACCATTCAAGACTTCATTAGCAAGGCCTTAGATGCGTATACGAAGGAAAAAGAAAATCAAGATTCACTTTCTTGTTTTCAAGAAAATCAAGAAACCGAATCTTGGTCCAATTTTACTGTTTTGAGTGATTTTAATAATCAAGAAAATCAAGATTTCAAATCTTGGGAATCTTGGTCCAAGAAACCGAATCTTGCAGCCAAGGCGCATTGGATCTCAGTTACGAGCATCAACGAACCAATTTTGGGAAAGAACGGATTACAAGCCCAAATTCTTGAAGATACAGCCCAATAAGATGTTCCAAGCCCAATCTAGAAATTTAAATCAAACTTAGTTAAAAATCAGGCCAAATTGTCAAAGTGGCCAAATTTGTTAAGTTTTAATTCTTTAAATACTTAGTTTAAATTTTAGACTTTATAAATTAATTTCTATGTAAACATTCAGTCCAAGAGGCCCATTTAAAAAGCCTTGGCCGAATTTTCCTTTAAAATCAAATAATTAGGATTTTTTTTCCTAATAGGGTTAGGAAAGTAATAGAGGCCTATATATGTAAGGCTTGGCCAGCCACCCTGATAGACATTAGACATTGAAAAAAAATACATTGAAATCAAATTTTATTGAGTGAAAAATTCTCTTCGAGTTTTCTCCAAGAATTCTCTCTTGAGTTTTCTTTAGAAGTAGTTTTAATAATCTTTTTGATTGTGGGAGCCATCTTCAGCCTTCTTCTTGCCATTGTTCTACATTGGAGGGGAGATTAGAGCCGTTTGAAGGGAGTTGTGAAATCTTTCTCGATTTCAAGGCATCTTAGGAATTTTCTTTATTTTTCCTTCCTGTTTATTCCTCTTAATTTTTCTGCTTGTGTCGATTTATTAGTTAACTTGTTTTATTGTTCTTGTTGCGTTTCAGCCATTCCCAAATTTTAAGATCTGCCTTTACAACATTCTTTGGCATCAAGAAACGTCCTTCAAGCATATTTTTTCCAGATTTCTTGTCGTCCAAGTATTCTATTTCCTTTTCAAATTTGGGTTTATTGATCCGTTGAGTTTAACTTGCTGTTTTGTGTTTACTTATCAGATTCGGCTGATTGGAGTCCTTCTTGAAGCTTAATTTCGTGTTCTTGGTTTCCAAGAATCCCTATTAATAAGTGTTTCAATTCTTGGCTGATTCTTTCTCGTTTTGGGTGTTTTGTTTCAGATCTATTAATTCTAAGTTCAATTTTTTTCTGTTCTTTTCAGATCCAAGTGTTTAGTGTTTTCGTAGGAGTTTCCCGTGACTTGGCAACTCGATCTTGGTCTGCGCGCAACCCTCTATCATGCTTCTTCTAAATCAATGTATGTTTGTAGCCTTAATGTATTAGCTATTGGCCTATTTAAACCATCAATAAATCGAACCATAGTTGTTTCATCCTCCTCCTCTACATTAGCTCTCTGAATGAGAATTTCCATCTCCTTAAAGTATTCATCTACCATCCTACTACCTTGAACAAGTCGTCTAAGTTTTGTTTTAAGCTCTCTATAGTAATGAGGCAGAATAAATCTTTTACGCATGACTTGTTTCAACTCATCCCATGTCATAATCTCAAATTCATAATTCCTATGACGATTTACCCCAAGTTGAGTCCACCAACTTAATGCATAATCTGAAAATTCCAGTGTTGCTAACGATACTTTTTCATCATCCGGACATTTATAATAGTGAAACATAAGTTCAATTTTAGATTCCCATTCACAATAAGCTTCTGGATCATTCTTACCACGAAATTCAGGAATTGTGAATTTTGGTTTTGCCAAAGAGGGTTGTCCGTGATCATGAAAGTCATAGTCAGTTCTAGGGACACGTCTAGGAGCGTGCCTATGAGCACGAGACTATTTATCCACATCATCTTTAATTGGACCCCGATACTGAGGCTCTTGATCCAATCGCATCTCATTGATAGTAGCACTCAGTGTTCAAAGTATGGCATTTGTTTGTTTGAGTGCAGTAGCCTGTTCATCTAACTATTGTTGAAACTCTTTAAATTTATCATGGACATCATTATGTTCATTATTCTCATCATCTACTTGACCAATTCTAGGCATCTTATTTTTTTCTCTTTTTTTTTTGGAATACCTGCAAAACAAACATTCAACACTCAAAAAGGAAAATCAAATTCTCAAAGAGGTAGAATTCAGTCTTGTGAGTTCTTTAGTAGAGTCTATATCAATCAATTAGAAAGTGTATGAACCGTAAGTACCAAAGAATCCTAATTGCACAGAAGTCCAAAAAAGTGATGAAACACCAATTAATTTGTGTCGCACCGAGGAAGAATTTTGCACACTTTTAAATCCTACTAACACAAGAAACAAGAAAGTGTTAGATAGTGTAACGGAAGAATAAAAGCAAAACAAATTAAAACCTACAACTAAGAATCAATAAAAATTGCTGACACCCGAAAACCCGAAAAAACTGTAGAATAACTTGACAACTTCGTTCGAGGTGTTCTCGATCTCCAAAAATCACGAAATTTAAATTGGAATGTCCTTAAATATTTTTTATTTTATATAGAAATTTTCGGAACTAAACTAACCCGCTAAATATTTTCCTTAATTTTTATTTGATTTCATCTTTTTCTATTTTTCTGACTTTTTCTACTAATTTTTTTTGCGTGAAATATTTTTTAATATTCTATCACAGTGCTAAAAATATGCATATAAAATTTTAGACCAATTGGACAATGTTTACCCACTCAAATGAATTTTTTTCCAAAAATTTTTCTGGGTAAAAACTACTATATGCTGTTTTTTAAAAGGAAATCAGTTTAGGAATCATCCAAGAATACCCAAAACGCCCAAAATCTGATACCAAATGATAGGGGGTTGCGCGCAGACCAAGATCAAGCTTGTCAAGTCACGGGAAAGCCCTACGAAAGCTATAGACAGTTGGGCTGAAACAAAAATAGAAAATTAACCTTAGAAGTAAAAGATATATAAAGAAACACCCCAAAACAAGAAAGAATCAACCAAGAGTCAAAAAACTGATTAATAGGGTTTCTTGGAAGAAAAGAAAATGAAATTTAACTTCAAGAAAGACTCCACAGCTGAATCTAACAAGGAAAATACAAAATAGAAAATTAAACTCAAAAGACCAAGAAAACCAAATTGAAGTAGAAGTAGGATACTTGGGCGGGAAGAAAGATTGAAAATTATGAATAAAGGTCGTTTCTTGATGCCAAAGAATGTTGCAAAATAGATTCTTGAAGCTTGGAATGGCTAAAAATGCAACAAGAACAATTAAACCATGTTAATCAACAATTCGGCACAAACAAAAATAATTAAAGAAGACCAAACAGCAAGAAAGATAAAGAAAGTCCTAAGAAGCCTTGAAATCAAGAAAGATTTCACAACTCCCTTCAAATGGATCTAATCTACTCTCCAATGTAAAAACACGGCAAGAAGAAGGTTGAAGATGGCTCCCCTAATTAAAAAGATTGTTTAAACTACTTCTAAAGAAAACTCAAGAGAGAATTCTTGGAGAAACTCAAAGAGAATTTTCACACAACAAAAATCTGAATTCAATGTAATGTATTTAAGGGTGGCTGGCCAAGCCATATATATAGGCCTTCTAACTACTTTCCTAGCCCTACTAGGAAAACTAAAAAAAACCCTAATTGTTGACTTTCAAGGGGAATTTCATCTGAGGGCTTTAAATGGGCATCTTGGACTGAATTTTTACATAGAAATTTATTCATAAAGTCCAAAAATTAAAACTAAGTATTTAAAGAATTAATATTTTACAAATTGGGCTACTTTGACAATTTGGTCTGATTTTCAACTAAGTATAATTTAAACTTCCTTGTTGGGCTTGGAACATCTTATTGGGTCGTATCTCCAAGAAATTGGGCTTGTAATCCGTTCTCTCCCGAAATTGGTTCGTTGATGCTCGTAACTGAGATCCAATGCGCTTTAGCTGCAAGATTCAGTTTCTTGGACCAAGATTTCCAAGTTTTGAAATCTTGATTTTCTTGATTCTTGAAATTGCTCAAAACAGCAAAATTGAACCAAGATTCGGTTTATTGATTTTCTTGAAAACAAGAAAGTGAATCTTGATTTTCTTTTTCCTTTGTATACACATCTAAGGCCTTGCCACTGAAGTCTTGAATGGTTCCATTTAGTTTCATACGCATTTGCCTGGCCTTTGACCTCGTTATTGGGCCTTGTAGTAGTTTGAGCCCATCACGTTCTTGAGCTTGAGTTGGGCCTTTGTGACTCGTATCAGTTGTCTTAATTAATTTCAGCAGTAAATTAATTTCGGTTCATACCTTTGTGACCATCCAATTTCGTGAGTTCACACCATGGGAGCTATTCAAATTCATTTGTTCACATTTGGAAGCTGATGGAGTTAAAGTGTTCACACTTGAGGGGCTGCTCATATTTGGTTTCACACCTAATGTCCATTGGAGCACTCAAGACATCATTTAACACCTTCAAAACCATTCAGCTGATCAAAGCAACTCATTAAAAGGCTATTCACACCTTTGGACGAATTTTTTCAATTTGTTTCAGCTCCAAATTCATTTCAATCAATCAAGTTGGCCTAGGAAGCATCAAGGTACGTTTTGGATTAATCAAGGAAGTTTCCAACACCATTAAGCTGATTTGAGCTGTCTATTTAGTTTTCTTAAGAGTCTATTCGGCTGGAACATTTGAAGCCTATAAATAGCTATTTTGTAAACCATTTGAAGGTTACTTACTTACTTTACTTGATCAACTTTGATATTTTATGATTTATAAACTTTGTGATTTTATTCAACTCTCATTGTTCTTGGTGATTTGATCTGACTTATCTAGCATTGCTAGTGGCGTCATCCAATCTCCGTTCTTGAACTTATCACTTTCGAGTGTGGCGTTCATCCATACCGTAGGTTCCTATCTCCCTAGATAGAAGGTTTCGGTTCTATCCAGCTATTCCGCCTCCACCTTAAGACTTATAAGAATTTGGGTCCTAAATTCTGTTACGGGTTCGTTCTTGTTTTAAGTTCTTTATTTCCATCTTTCCATCATTATATTTTACTTAATTTTCGTTGTTTAAACTATCTTCTTTGAAATATAAACCTCTTGTTAAACCAAAAATGAGAACTACTTAATTTCACATTCGGGCAATTTCTACGACTCAAATCATCACCGAGGCGGGTTCGTATCATTTGGTATCAGAGCTTTTCAAATTAGGTACGTTTTTATAATTTTTATGCTCCCAGCATTAAAAAAGAGAAAAAAATTGAAAAAAAAGTTCATGTGATTGCGAAGTTAAAAAAATACAAAAAAAGAGTTATTGATACGAGTCACAAAGGCGTTAGATGCGTATACGATGGAAAAAGAAAATCAAGATTCACTTTCTTTTTTTCAAGAAAATCAAGAAACTGAATCTTGGTCCAATTTTGCTGTTTTGAGCGATTTCAAGAATTAAGAAAATCAAGATTTCAAATCTTGGAAATCTTGGTCCAAGAAACCGAATCTTGCAACTAAGGCGCATTGGATCTTAGTTACGAGCATTAACAAGCCAATTTCGGGAGAGAATAGATTACAAGCCCAAGTTCTTGAAGACAAGGTCCAATAAGATGTTCCAAGCCCAATCAAGAAATATAAATTAAACTTAGTTGAAAATCAAGCCAAATTGTCAAAGTGGCCCAATTTGTTAAGTTTTAATTCTTTAAATACTTAGTTTTTATTTTTAGACTTTATGAATAAATTTCTATGTAAAAATTCCGTCCAAGAGGCCCATTTAAAGTCCTTGGCCAAATTTCACCTTGAAAGTAAAAAAAAATTAGGTTTTTTTTTTAGTTTTCCTATTAGGACTAGGAAAATAGCTAGAAGGCCTATATGTATGGCTTGGCCAGCCACCCTTATACACATTACACATTGAACAACACATTGAAATCAGATTTTATTGAGTGAAAAATTCTCTTTGAGTTTTCTCCAGGAATTCTCTCTTGAGTTTTCTTTAGAAGTAGTTTTAACAATCTTTTGATTGTGGGAGCCATCTTCAGCCTTCTTCTTGCCATTGTCCTACATTGGAGGGGAGATTAGAGCCGTTTGAAGGGAGTTGTGAAATCTTTTTCGATTTCAAGGCTTCTTAGGACTTTTCTTTATTTTTCTTGTTATTTATTACTCTTTAAAATTTCTACTTGTGGAGATTCATTGATTAACTTGTTTTATTCATTCTTGTTGTGTTTCTAGCCCTTTTCAATCTTCAAGAAGGTTATCGGCACCCTTCTTGGCAGCAAGAAAATGTTTTCTATTCATAATTTGTAATTGATCTTGCCGCCCAATTATCCTATCTCTGATTCAATTCAGTTTGCTGAGTTTTTGAATTAACTTGTTGTTTTGTGTTCAATTGTCAGATTCGGCTGATTAGATTCTTTCTTGAAGTTCAATTTCGTGTTCTTGGCTTCCAAGAATCCCCTATTGTGTTTCAGTTCTTGGCTGATTCTTTATTTTTTTGGGGTTTTTATTTCAAATCTGAAATTCTGAGATTTTATTTTTTCTGTTTCGTTTCAGATCTAAGAGTCTAAAGCTTTCGTAGGATTTTCCCGTGACTTGACAAGTCGATATTGGTCCACGCACAACCCTCTATCAGTTGTGATTTGTGTTTAAAAGACAAAAAAAATTGTGTTAAAAAAGTGGGAGTTCAATTGCAATCAAAAGAAAAGCTAGTATTCAAAAAGTGATTTAATTCCGATCTTTGTGTTTGTTCCTGAAGGCAACCGTTTTGCAGCCACACTCTTAAGAAAATTTTCTTTCAACCTACCTAATCCCCTTAACATCAATCTTTTGTTTCTAAGCCATTTGAAGTCGACCCACAAGTGTGCTAATAAGTTTAAAGAAATTGCTAAGAACTTTGAGAGGTGGATTCGAGAGGTAAAAGGCCTGAGCGAAATACATCAAGATAAAAGCCAATATAAGAGTGAAACACGAGTGGAGTGTCCATTACTATACTTTTTTTCTTTGCGAGAGATTGGCGAGGATTTTGAATTCGTGAGGTTATGACAGAGGGTTGCGCACGGACCAAGATCGAGTTTCCAAGTCACGAAAAACTCCTATGAAAACACTAGACGCTTGGATCTAAAACGAAACAGAAAATTAAACTTGGAATCAACAAATCTGAAACGAAACACCCAAAACAATAAAGAATCAGCCAAGAATTGAAACACTTATTAATAGGGATTCTTGGAAGCCAAGAACACGAAATTAAACTTCAAGAAAAGTCTCCAATCAGCTGAATCTGACAAGTAAACACAAAATAGAAAAATTAGACTCAACAGATCACGAAACCCCAAATTGAAGTAGAACTAGGTTTTGTGCGGCAAGAGAAAGAAAAATTATGAATCAAGAATGATTCTTGATGCCCAAGACTAGTGCCGAACAGATTCATGAAGATTGAAAGGGCTGGAAACGCAACAAGAGAGATTAAAACAATTTAATTAATGAATCAGCACAAGTAGAAAAATTAAAGAGGAATAAACAACAAGAAAATAAAGAAAAGTCTTAAGAAGCCTTGAAATCGAGAAAGATTTCACAACTCCCTTCAAACGACTCTAATCTCCCCTCCAATGTAAGAAAATGGCAAGAAGAAGGCTGAAGATGACTCCCACAACAAAAAAAGATTGTTAAAACTACTTCCAAAGAAAACTCAAGAGAAAATTCTTAGAGAAACTCAAAGAGAATTTTCACTCAACAAAAATCTGATTTCAATGTGTAATTCAATGTAATTTGTGTATAAGGTGGCCGACCAAGCCTTATCATAGGCCTTCTATCTATTTTCCTAACCCTATTAGGAAAACTAAAAAAAACCTAATTATTAACTTCAAGGGAAAATCGGCCAAGGCTTTTAATGCGCTTCTTGGGCTGAATTTTTTTACATAGGAATTTAATCATAAATTCTAAAAATTAAACTAAGTATTTTAAAAAATTAAAATTTTACAAATTGGGCCACTTTGACAATTTGGCCTGATTTTCAACTAAATCTAATTTAAATTTCTTGATTGGGCTTGGAACATCTTATTGGGCTGTTTCTTCAAGCATTTGGGCTTGCAATCCGTTCTCTCCCGAAATTGGTTCATTGATGCTCGTAACTGAGATCCAATGTGCCTTAGCTGCAAGATTCAGTTTCTTGGGCCAAGATTTCCAAGATTTGAAATCTTGATTTTCTTGATTCTTGAAATCGCTCAAAATAGCAAGATTGGACCAAGATTTGGTTTCTTGATTTTCTTGAAAACAAGAAAGTGAATCTTGATTTTCTTTTCCTTTGTATACGCATCTAAGGCCTTGCTAATGAAGTCTTGAATGATTCCATTTAGTTTCGTACGCATTTGCCTAGCCTTTAACCTCGTTATTGGGCCTTGTGGTAATTTCACCCCATCACATTCTTGAGCTTGAGTTGGCCCTTTGTGACTCGTATCAGGTTAATTTAATATTTGTCTTATCTTTTGTTTTCTAACATTTTGTTGAAACATTTCCCAAGAATTTTCTGAATATGAATTTCAAATGTGGAAGCGAGAAATGCAAAGGATAATGCGGTCTGAATTTCGACAAATACAAGAAGTAGAACTCCAAGTACCATCTGAAAAAGATAAAGAAGATTTGGCACTTGCTACTGTTGACATCAACATGAGTTCAATCCTTCAAAGATTGGACAATGAACCGCAACATGAGCATCTGTTTCACACGTGTTGTCGTGTCCACGATAAAGTTTGTTGCATCATTGTTGATGGTGAAATTAGTTCAAATGTGGCCAGCACTAGAATGGTGGAAAAACTTGGCTTACCCATTACCAAGCATCGCCAACCTTTTAAGGTGCGATGGTTTAGCGACAAAGGCGAATTTGAAGTTACTCAACAAGTACGGGTTGCCTTTTCCATCGGTAAATACTAAGATGAAGTCGTTTGTGACGTGGCACCTCTTCAAGCCTACCATTTATTGCTAGGAAGACCATGGAAATTGGATCAAAAGGTCACTCACGATGGTCCTACCAATAGGTTTTCTTTTAAGCATCAAGGAAGGAAAGTTACCCTAGTGCCGCTCACTTCTGACATGAGGACCAAATCAAATTGAAAAATTCTTTTGTAAAAAAAAGGGAGGCAAAAGAAAAAGAAAAAGAGTGCGAGCGAAAAAATGAAAATGAAAAAGAAATTGAAAGAAAATAAAAAGAAATTGAAAAAAAAAGAAAAAGAAAAAGACATTGGAAAGAAAATGAGTGAAAAGGAAAATGAGCTTGAACAGAAATCAAGTGAAAAAGAAAAAAAGAGTTTGTAAAAGAAACGAGTGAAGAGAGTAATCATGAAAAAGAGAGGAATTCTTTTACTAACCCCTATTTGAAATTACCTTGTGATTTTTCTTTGTTTTAGGTTTGCAATATTCCACCCACGGATTGGTTCCAACTTCATTGCCTTTCTACCGAAAGACGTTTTCAATTAACTAAAAAAGGTAAGTTGGATGATGTGAATACTTTCAACCTTCTGAAGGTAAATCAGATGCCATTCTTCCAATCCTTCAAGGTAAGCAAGGTAAGGTATCTTTTGAGATTCAATCCGATTGGAATTTGTTGATTTCCGTTGATAAAAGTGCTCATGTTGTTAATCTTAACGAAATTCCTTATAATGCTTTTTCTAGTTGGTATAAATTGAATCGATTTGCTGATTTTGATCTGATTAGTGTCTTGGAGTGTTCTTCTCATCATTTGTTCTATGTTGATTCGAACAACGTTAGATTGCAAGTTGACTTGGTTGTTTAAGATATTACTCCGACTATAAGCCAGCAAAATGTGATCGTCGCATGTAACAAAGCATTTTCATGTAAAACAATTAAATTGTTTGGTTTTGATTGCTATGTGAATTATTTCAATCCATTCGATGAAATTTTGTGGACATTTCTGGTTTTTCAAAGGTATTTTGAAAGATATAATTATTTTTTCATACATGTGAATAAATCCTATTTGTCTAACATGATTGCGATGTCTATGGATTATGTCCTTGCATTATTTTCGAACTTAAATGACCCAAATCATGTGTTTAACCCTGAGCATATTTTTCTAAGTTGTTGATGAGAGCAAGTGAGCACCATCATTTTAATTTGTATAGATATGTTGGTCTTTTTTATTTGCTTCATGTTTTACCATCAGCTTCAAAAACAAAGTATGTGAATTTTGATGGTGTACAAAGACGAAATCAATTTTTTGTTTGCAAAAATCATTACTCTACATTGTGGCCAACAACATCTAGGCTTCTTTTGCATATTTATAATTTTTGATCACTTCAAATACCTTCTTTGTTGCCAGCTATGCAATCCTCATGTCACATTGAAACGGTAAGAGAAAGCTTTGTTTTTGACCCTGGAGATTATTGTTTTATGTTTCTGTTCAAGGGATTTAAACGAAGAAATTTCCTTTCCCAAGAGCTTAATTGCTGAATACTTTGTGAGTTTGGTTTGTTACCATCAGTAAAGCTCTTGTTTCATTCTAAATGGGTAAAACCTACTCATCATCTTTATTTTGACATTGGCTCATGTGATTCATTTTTGAGTAAGATGTCAACGAGTTATTTTATGCCCACAACTTATAATGTCACTAATTTGTTTCAGTTTTGTGTAGGTGACAAATTGAAATGGCTCTCATCTAAAGAGGGAGGGAGTGTAAATGATACGAGTCACAAAGGCCCAATTCAAGCTCAAAAACTTGATGGGCTCAAATTACCACAAAGCCCAATAACAAGTTCAAAGGTCCGGCAAATGCGTATGAAACTAAATGGAACCGTTCAAGACTTCATTAGCAAGGCCTTAGATGCGTACACAAAGAAAAAAGAAAATCAAGATTCACTTTCTTGTTTTCAAGAAAATCAAGAAACTGAATCTTGGTCCAATTTTGTTGTTTTGAGCGATTTCAAGAATCAAGAAAATCAAGATTTCAAATCTTGGAAATCTGGGCCAAAGAAACTGAATCTTGCAGCTAAAGCGCATTAGATCTCAGTTACGAGCATCAACGAGCCAATTTCAGGAGAGAACGGATTACAAGCCCAAGTTCTTGAAGATACGACCCAATAAGATATTCCAAGCCCAACCAAGAAGTTTAAATTAGACTTAGTTAAAAATCAGGCCAAATTGTCAAAGTGGCCCAATTTGTAAGATTTTAATTCTTTAAATACTTAGTTTTAATTCTTAGACTTTATGAATAAATTCCTTTGTAAAAATTTAGCCCAAGAGGCCCATTAAAAGACTTGGCTGAATTTCCCTTGAAGTAAAAAATTTGGGTTTCTTTTTTTAGTTTTCCTAGTTAGGAAAATAGTTAAAAGGCCTATAATATGGCTTGGCCGGCCACCCTTAGCAATAATTAGAATGAAATCAGATTTTTGTTGAATGAGAATTCTCTTTGAGTTTCTCCAAGAATTTTCTCTTGAGTTTTCTTTAGAAGTAGTTTTATCAATCTTTTAGATTGTGGGAGCCATCTTTAGCCTTCTTCTTGATGTGTTTCCACATTGGAGGGTGGATTGGAGTCGATTGAAGGGAGTTGTGAAATCTTTCTTGATTTCAAGGCTTCTTAGGACTTTCTTTATCTTTCTTGCTGTTTATTCCTTTTTTAATTTTTTCTGCTTGTGCCGAATTATTGGTTAACTTGTTTTATTGTTCTTGTTGCATTTCAGCCATTCCAAACTTCAAGATTTGTTTTTGCAACATTCTTTGGCATCAAGAAACGTCTTTTATTCATATTTTCCAGATCTCTTTCCGCCCAAGTAATCTATTTTCTATCTCAATTTGGGTTTCTTGATCTTTGAGGTTAATTTTCTGTTTTCTGTTTCTGTTTCAGCCCAAGTGTTTATAGCTCTCATTGGACTTTTCCGTGACTTGACAACTCGATCTTGGTCCTCGCGCAACCCTCTATCATTTGGTATCATATTTTAGGCATTTTGGGTGTTCTTGGTTGATTTCTAAACTGATTCCCTTTAAAAACAGCATATAGCAGTTTTTTACCCAGAAAAATTTTTGAAAAAAAATTCATTTGAGTGGGTAAAAATTGTCTGATTGGTCTGAAATTTTCTATGTATATTTGTGGCACTGTGATAAAATATTAAAAATATCTCCTGCAAAAAAATCAGTAGAAAAAGTCAAAAAAATAGAAAAAGACGAAATCAAATAAAAATTAAAAAAATATTCAGCGGGTTGATTTCAGTGCCAAAACTTTCCAAATAAAATATAAAATATTTAAGGACATTCCAGTTTAAATTTCATGATTTTTAGAGATCGGGAACACCTTAAACGAAGTTGTCAAGTTACTCCGCAGTTTTTCGGGTTTTTGGGTATCAGCATTTTTTATTGATTCTTAGCTGTAGGATTTCATTTGTTTTGCTTTTATTCTTCCTTTACACTATCTAACACCTTCTTGTTTCTTGTGTTAGTAGGATTTAAAAGTGTGCACAATTCTTCCTCGGTGCGATACAAATCAATTGGTGTCTCGTTACTTTTTGGACTCCTAGTGCAAATTAGCATTCTTTGGTAGTTACGATTCATACACTTTCTAATTGATTGATATAGACTCTACTAAAGAACTCACAAGACTGAATTCTACCTCTTTGAGAATTTGATTTTCCTTTTTGAGTGTTGAGTGTTTGTTTTGCAGGTATTCCAAAAGAAAAAAAATGTCTAGAATTGGTCAAGTTGATGATGACCATAATGATGTACATGATAAATTTAAAGAGATCCAACAATAGTTACATGAACAGGCTACTGCACTCAAACAAACAAATGCCATACTTCAAACATTCAGTGCTACTATCAATGAGATGAGATTGGATCAAGAGCCTCAGTATCGGGGTCCAATTAAAGATGACGTGGATAACCAGCCTCGTGCTCAAGGCACGCTCCTAGACATATCCCTAGAGCTGACTATGAATGTCATGATCGCGGACAGCCCTCTTTGGCAAAACCAAAATTCACAATTCCTCAATTTCGTGGTAAGAATGATCCAGAAGCTTATTGTGTATGGGAATCTAAAATTGAGCTTATGTTTCGCTATTATAAATGTCCGGATGATGAAAAAGTATTTTTAGCAACATTGGAATTTTCAGATTATGCATTAAGTTGGTGGACTCAACTTGGGGTAAATAGTCATAAGAATTATGAACGTGAGAGTACGACATGGGATGAGTTGAAACAAGTCATGCGTAAAAGATTTATTTCGTCTCATTACTATAGAGAGGTTAAAACAAAACTTAGATGACTTGTTCAAGGTAGTAGGACGGTAGATGAATACTTTAAGGAGATGGAAATGCTCATTCAGAGAGCTAATGTAGAGGAGGAGGATGAAACAACTATGGTTCGATTTATTGATGGTTTAAATAGGCCAATTGCTAATACATTAAGGCTACAAACATACATTGATTTAGAAGAAGTAGTTCATAAAGCCATTGAGATCGAGCAATAATTAAAGGAGCAAAGGGCTAGTTCCTTCTCTACTTCACAATATTATCGAGGTAACACTTCCATTTCTGATTTTAAATGTTCGAAACCACCTTTTGTTACTAATAAGTCTTCTTTGAGTAGTGTAATAAGCAATCAGATTGGAAGAAAGAGGCTCCTATTAAAATGCAAACACCTTCTAAGCAGCCTAATTTAGGTGATTCGAATGTAAAGAAGACTCGCGAGATTGAATGTTTTAAGTATAAAGGGCGTGGTCATTATAGTAGAGAATGCCCTAACATGAGATTTGTTCTTATGAAAGATAATGGTGAGTACACTTTCGACTCCGATAAAATAGATCCTGAAATGCCGGAACTTATGGATGATAGTGCTAATGAAGAAGAGTTGGTTGAACCACCAAAAGAAGGGGACTTCGCTGATTTTCAATGCCTTGTAGTCCGTCGCACCCTTAACATCCAAATGAGAGACGATTTGGATAACCAAAGGACCAATATTTTCCATTCTACGTGTTCTATAAAAGGTAACTTATGTTCACTTATTATTGATAGTGGGAGTTGTTCGAATGTAGTTAGCAGTTATTTGGTGGATTCCTTAATGTTACCTTGTACCAAGCACCCTAAGCCGTATCACCTTCAGTGGCTTAATGAATGCTCAGAAGCTAAAGTTATAAAACAGTCCTTGATCACTTTTAAGCTCAGGAATTACGAGGATGAGGTATGGTGTGATGTGGTCCCAATGCATGCGGCACACTTGCTCCTTGGACAGCCTTGGCTATTTGATCGTGATGTTACACACCAAGGTAAGCTTAATAGATACTCTATTGTGTTTAAAGGCTGAAAATTCACTTTTGCTCCTTTAAATCTGAATGATGTATATAAAGATCAATTGAAAATAAAAAAAGTCAGAGTGAAAAATTTAAATGGCCCAAAGGTGAGTGAAAAGAGGCTAGTAGTGAAAAAAGTCAAAATTTAAATGGCCCAAAGGTGAGTGAATCCACAAGTCGTAAAACTAGAGTGAAAAATTTATTTGCTACAAAAAAATATGTGTGGAGGGCCCTACTCAATAAACAACCTTGTATCCTTGTGAGGTTAGGCAAAATTATTTATCTCTATCTAACATTAATGAAAATTTGCCTAGTGTGTTTCAATGTCTTTTGTAGGATTATGAGGATGCTTTCAGTGAGGCCCCTAATGGTTTACCACCTTTACGTGGGTTAGAACACCAAATTGACTTAGTACCCGGAGCTTCAATTCCAAATCAACCAGCCTATATGGTGTGATCCGGCTCGGTTGATGGAGTCAATTCACTTGATTGCCCGATCGTCAACGAGAAGTTTCAAGCAATATTGGATGGAGATAGACTTACGAAGTTGTTTAAGCGGAAGTAATTAGAATGGTTTCAAAAAAAGATGACTTTTGGAAATGGATAGGTTCAGTTTTAACAAACAAAATGGCTTGTAGGTTGATAGATTAAAATGGAATGGAAATATGAACTCAAGCGTCAAGATCGATTCAATACTATTTGGAGTATTTCCCCGGGACTTATATTGTTCAAGGTGGGTTAAATGGTTTATCGAAGATGGACCTTGACCCGTTACCTATAGAGAGGTAAGAACCTAAGGTATAAAAGGATGGACGAACGCCACACCAAAAAGGTGATAAGTTCAAGGAGTCGGGTTGACGCCACTAGCTAGCTAGATAAGTCAGAACGAGACTCAAAAGAAATAAGATAGGAGGTAACCTCACAATCAAGTTTTGATAATAAAAAATGTCTAACCTTGTTACAAAGAGAATTAAACTATTTATAGATTACATATGATAGCCGAATGGACAGAATAGGCAAGCTTAATGACTAAGTAATTCAGTTTTAAATGTGTTAAACTAATCTAGAAATGTATCCCTTAAAAGCTATGTCTAAATTCGGCTGAATAGATCTTCAATGGGCAGCTTCACGGTTAAGAAAATGAACTTGGTGGCTGGTGAATGCATGGGAGGCTAATAGCCTTGTCTAGGTTCGGCCAAAGTGTAAATGGACACTCCAAAAGATGCCTTTTGGCTAAATAGGTGCATAGGAGTTCAATGGACAGCAACCGATGCATGTAGGTGGACATTCATGCACTCTCCAATTCATTGTAATGAAATATTCATGTACCATCCTTAAGCATCCATTCGTTGAAGGAAGTCATTCATGCACCCACACGTACATTGAATCAAAAATGTTTATGAATCCTCATTAATTGTGTTCCCACATTCGGCTGTACCTACAAAAGCCATAAACAAATTAGATTCAAGGTACATTCAGCTTAGATTAAATAATATCAAGATATATTTAACAAATTAAAATAAATACATAAATAAAATATAATTAACAATAAATTTGGCTAGCTCAATGATAGTTGAAATTCTTGACAAGCTGAATTAAGCTAGGGAATTCGGTCATGAGCTATAGTAAAATAATTAAAATAAAACTAATACTCAATCTATTTAAATGATAACAATAACGAGCTGATAGAAAGCTAAATTGAGCTCAAATGGACAGAATTAAGCTCAAGAGATATGACCACGCCCCGGGCACACTTTTGGACCAGCT
This sequence comes from Gossypium hirsutum, assembly GCF_007990345.1. Classification (NCBI taxonomy): domain Eukaryota; kingdom Viridiplantae; phylum Streptophyta; class Magnoliopsida; order Malvales; family Malvaceae; genus Gossypium; species Gossypium hirsutum. Next base: position 26,059,881 of record NC_053444.1, read on the forward strand.
CCCTAAGCATTGCATGCAAACCCATGCGAGCTAAATTAGTTCAATTCCATTTCGTTGAGCTCCATTTAGCTCGTTTCCAGCTCCAAGAGCTCGAACTAGCTTAATTTCAGCTCGATAATTTTTGTTTCAGCTCAATTTCATTTATGCGATTACATAGTTGCTGAACTAAATTAATATGTTAATTTATTTAGCTCAATTTATATTTGGTATTTAATTGGTTCAAATTTGGACAAACATTATTAAATTTGTGTTTATTGCATGATATTAAGTTGTCCTAATTACTACAGCTCATAAATAAGATTGTGTTATTGCATGCTTTTAATTCGCTTTATCTTATTCATAAAAAAATTCTAGGTTTATTCATCTTTTGAATTCCGAACAAGTGAGTTTTTCTTCTTCTTATCTACTTCCCCAACGCCACACTAAGCCTTGATTTTATTTTGTTTCAACCTACCCTACACCATTTCATTATTCCCTTTGTTACCCATTTTTGAAACCGACCCTCAAGCAGCAAATTAAGTCTACCGAGACGAATTACAAAATTGTGAGACGAGGTCAAGTGGTAAAAGGCAAGAGTGAATTACATCAAAAGAAAAACCCAAAAATTGAGTGTAAACACGAGTGCGAGTGAAAATCATTATTTCCTTTTTGAGAGAATTGGTGAGGATTTTGTGGTGAGGTATCTAATTTTCTGTTATTATTCTTGTAACATTTCTTCTTTTAGTGTATAATCATGTCTCAAGAAGAATTTTTCGAAACAGAATTCCAATATTTGATGCAAGAGATGCGTAGAATGGTGAAATTAAATTTTGATAAATTGCATGATCGATTGGATCTAGTGGAGAAAAGAGCCCAACGAGGACAACTTAATTCAAGTGAAAAGGCAGAACTGATAGTGCCAAGAAGACGAACATACAATGAATATTCGACAAGAGACTTTTATCAAGACTTCTATTCAACAAGGCGTTCGAGACCAATAGAAGCAAACTCTGAGTTTGAGTCCTTTCGAGATGATAAACGAAAAGGTAGACATGTCTCTACAAGTGCATCAATTTATTCATCATGAAGGTTGGCTTACGAAGAGTCGAACGTGTTTCAAAGTACTCAGCCACGGAAGATCTATCACAAAGAGATGATCATTTTTTGTATGAAGAAACCTTTTCTTATTCTCAACGAAAGGCTTCTCATTTTGATGATTTCTTCTTTTGTAATGAAATTGAAACATCATGTGAAAAAGAAAAACAAAAAGAAATTGAAAATGAACATGAAAGGAACAAGAAATTGAAAAAGAAAATGAGAGTGAGAGTGAGAAAAGAAAAAAGAAATTGAGATTGAAAAAGGATGTGAAAAAGAGAAAATCGAAAAAGAAATTGAACAAAGAAGAGAAAACGAGTTAGAAAAAGAAATGAAAGAAAAAGAGGAGCAAGAAAAAGTGAGGAATATTTCCATTAACCAACATGTGAGTTTTCCTCGTGTTGTTTCTCCTCAGGTTTTTAAAGAATCGATTGACAAGTTTCGGCTACAATACCTTCCCATGGATAGAAGGTTCACTTTGGCTGAAAAAGGTGATGTTCTCAATGATCCTAGTTCGCCTATGCCAAAAGGTAAGCAAGGTATGAATATTGAAAATTTTAAAGCACCTCTGCCTTATTCGATTGATGATGGACACATTGTTGATGATTTGGTCTTTAGAAAGAATCTGAACTTTGACGTGGTTACTTGTAATTCTTTGATTGATGATGATCCATTTGTTTTGTTTGATGATAAGAAGAATGATAGAGGGTTGCGTGCGGACCAAGATCGAGTTGTCAAGTCACAGGAAACTCCTACGAAAACTCTAAATGTTTGGCTCTGAAATGAAACAGCAAAACTTAATTAGAATCAATTAGATCTGGAAACTAAAAAAAATCCCCAAATCAGTAAAGAATAGCCAAGAATCAAAACACTTATGAATAGATATTCTTGGAAGCCAAGAACATGAAATTAAGCCCCAAGCTTAACTTCCAATCAGCCAAATCTATCAAAGAACACAAAACAACAAATAAATCAAAACAGATTATGAAATCAATTGAGACTAACTCTAGGGATTGGACGGCAAGAAAAAGAGGGGTTTTTGTGAAATCAAAAACATTTCTTGATGTCCAAGGAAGTCCCGAATCAGATCATGGAATTTTAGAAAGGCTAAAATGCAACAAGAACAGCAAACAAATTAGCTAATAAAAATCGACACAAGCAGAAATTTAAAAGAGATTGAACAGCAAGAAAATAAAGATCAAATCCTAAGAAGCCTTGAAATCGAGAAAGATTTCACAAATCCCTTCAAATGGCTCTAATCACCCCTCCAATGAAGAACAATGGCAAGAAGAAGGCTGAAGATGGCTCCCACAATAAAAAAGATTGTTAAAACAACTTCTAAAGAAAACTCAAAGAGGATTTACACTCAAACAAATCTGAAATTTTTAATATAATTCTAATGTGTAATTCAAGTATAATGTGTTCTATGGGCGGCTGGCTAAGCCATATATATAGGCCTTCTAACTATTTTCCTAACCCTAATAGGAAAACTAAAAAAAAACCTAATTATTGATTTTCAAGAGAATTTCGCCCAAGGCCTTTAATGGGCCTCTTTGGGTTGAATTTTTAAATAGAAATTTATTTATAAAGTCTAAAAATTAAAACTAAGTATTTAAAGAATTAAAATTTTACAAATTGGGCCACTTTGACAATTTGGCCTGATTTTCAACTAAATCTGATTTAAATTTCTGGATTGGGCTTGGAACATCTTATTTTGCCTTGTCTTTAAGAACTTGGCCTTGTAATTTGTTCTCTCCCGAAATTGGCTTGTTAATGCTCGTAACTGAGATCCAATGCGCCTTAGTTGTAAGATTCGATTTTTTGGACCAAGATTTCCAAGATTTGAAATCTTGATTTTGTTGATTCTTGAAATCGCTCAATACAACAAAATTGGACCAAGATTCGGTTTCTTGATTTTCTTGAAAACAAGAAAATGAATCTTGATTTTCTTTTTTCTTCGTATACGCATCTAAGGCCTTTGTGACTCGTATCATTCCCCCTTCCTCAAAAAGATTCGTCCTCGAATCTGAAAAATCAAATGGAGATAAGTTAGCCACATTGAAAGTAGAACTTGTAGTCCAATCATAAGCATAACAAAACAAGTATAACGCTTGCGAATGGACAGATTCAGATTACCATGCAAACAAACTAATTTACTAGCCAATGCCTCGTCAAATATTCGAAACAAAGATGGACATGTTTTAAGGCATTCAATCATCTCAAATTGTTTCCACAAACCATGAATAAATCGCGAGTAATAAATCAAATGGTAAACGTAATCATCACAAGTAGGAATTTGAAAAGGTTCACACGGTTCACAGAGTTGCACAATCATACCATGCATTAATCGACGGTCTATAAATTCACTCACACATGAATTATCAAAAACAAGAATCTTTTTACCAACCATCAAAATAGATAGTTCATCAATAAATAAAATAGGACAGTCAAGCACGTTTCGATCTAAGTGTTTTACAAAAATTAAATCATCAACAAGATCTTTGTCACTATCTGAGGAGTAAAAAAGTGTTTCAAAAGTTTCAAGCATCTTACCTTTATAAGCAGAAGAATAAGGGTCAATCTTACCTTTTCAATTTAATACAAACCTTCGCTCATCAGGGGCATAGTGTAGTCGAAGCTCCATTGTTGAGTTAACCTTTTTCAAATGGAACTCAAACTTCATGTACAACCACAGAAACTATTTAAGGCACGAATATAAATTGAAAACAAATTTGGCAAATTTCGTTACCTTATTCAAAAACCAAGTATCAAAATAATAGAAAGTATTTGCACACAATAGATGATGCTTTATTTTCCAACAAAATATACCAAAATAGATTCCGGGTTTAAAAACTTGATTTTGATTAGTCATGCCGAAGTGTAACAAAGATTTCATTAAACCAATCCAGTTTAACCATGAGGATTTTCGCATACATACCAACATATATTCAAAACTTTTTTTATTCACCAAAACAGATTTGCACAAATTCGCGGATTTTACACTTGGCAAATCAAGAGAATAACAACTCACGCTTCCTTTCGTAATGACTTTATCAACCACAATCGAAGAATAACAATTAATCGGATCAAAATGAGGGGATCTTTTAAGAACTAAGTCACCAAAATTTTTATCAATAATTTTTAAATCTGCACGGGACTTGGTTGCTAAAAATTCCTTACCTCGCTTACCTTCGGGCTCATGTAGTGTGATTTCATCTTCAACCTTGCCTATGTTGATCGTATGAAAGCATCTTTCATTGAAAAGGTATTGAAGTTGAAAGTTATCTTTCAGTATTTCGGGAACCTAAAAAGTAGCAACACAAGAAAAATTCATATCTTGGTTAGTGGAAACATTCCTCACTACCCTTTCCTCGTCTTTTTCTTTTGTTTCTTCAATTTCTTTTTCAATTTTCTTGTCTGTATCACATTCCTTTCCACTCTCAATCTCTTTTTACTCTTTTTCATTCTCTTTTTCTTTTTTGATTTCTTTTTGTGTCTTCCTTTCATTACAAGATAGAGATGTTACAAATGAATCATAACGGAAAGACTCTCGTTGGGTTTGTACAGAATGACTCGCATACGAACAATGATCACCTTTTTGAATTTGATTCTCAGTGGACGAGTACCTTGGGGCATACGAAGGATTACTTATGATTTCTTGTTCGTCCCATTGGAAAGCTTCACACTCGAAACTTGCTTTGCATCGTCTTGAATTCCTTGTTGAATAGGAATCATGATATGAATCTCTTCTCGAATATTCGTTGGATGTTCATCTTCTTGGCACTCTCATTTTTGCCCTTCCACTTGAATTAAGTTGTCATCGTTGGGCTCTTTTCTCCACCCGCATCTCATTGATAGTAGCACTCAATGTTCGAAGGATGGCAGCTCATTCGTATAACTGTTGTTGGATCATTTTAAGTTTATCATGGACATCATTACGGTCATCATCAACTTGGCCAACCTTAGACATTTTCAAAAACCTGGAAAATAAACACTCAACACTCAAAAAAGAAAACTTAGCAAACCTCATCGTTATTCACTCAAAAAGAAAAATCAAATTCTCAATGAGGTAGAATTCAGTCTTGTGAGTTCTTTATTAGAGTCTATATCAACCAATTAGAAAGTGTATAAACCGAAACTACCAAAGAATCCTAATTTGCACTAGGATGCCAAAAACTGACGAGACACCAATTGATTTGTGTTGCATCGAGGAAGAATTGTGCACACCTTAAAATCCTACTAACATAAGAAACAAGAAGGTGTTAGATAGTGTAAAGGGAGAATAAAGGCAAAACAAATTAAAACCTACAGCTAAGAATCAATAAAAATTGCTGAAGTCCAAAAACCAGAAAAACTGTGGAGTAACTTGACTACTTCGTTTGAGGTGTTCCCGATCTCCAAAAATCACAAAATTAAATATGGAATGTCCTTAAATATTTAATTTTTTATCTGGAAAGTTTTGGCACCAAAATCAACCTGCTGAATTTATTTTTTAATTTTTATTAGATTTCGTATTTTTCAATTTTTTTGACTTTTTCGATTGATTTTTTTGCGGAAAACATTTTTTATATTAAATATCAGTGCCAAAAATATGCATGTAAAATTTTGGATCATTCAGAAAACATTTACCCACTCGAATGAATTTTTTCCCAAAAAATTTCTGGGTAAAACTATTGTTTGTAGTTTAAGAAATAGAGATCAGTTTAGAACTCAACCAAGAACACCCAAAATGCCCAAAATCTGATACCAAATGATAGGGGGTTACGCGTGGACCAAGATCGAGTTGTCAAGTCACAGGAAACTCCTACAAAAACTCTAAATGTTTGGATCTGAAACGAAACAGCAAAACTTAATTAGAATCAATTAGATCTGGAAACTAAAAAAATCCCCAAATCAGTAAAGAACAGCCAAGAATCAAAACACTTAGGAATAGATATTCTTGAAAGCCAAGAACATGAAATTAAGCCCCAAGATTAACTTCCAATCAGCTGAATCTATCAAAGAACACAAAACAACAAATAAATTAAAACAGGTTACGAAATCAATTGAAACTAATTCTATGGATTGGACGGCAAGAAAAAGAGGGGTTTTTGTGAAATCAAAAACGTTTCTTGATGTCCAAGGAAGTCTCGAATCAGATCGTGGAGTTTTAGAAAGGCTAAAATGTGACAAGAACAACAAACAAATTAGCTAATAAAAATCGACACAAGCAGAAATTTAAAAGAGATTGAACAGCAAGAAAATAAAGATAAAGTCCTAAGAAGCCTTGAAATCGAGAAAGATTTCACAATTCCCTTCAAACGACTCTAATCTCCCCTCCAATGAAGAACAATGCCAAGAAGAAGGCTGAAGATGGCTCCCACAATCAAAAAGATTGTTAAAACAACTTCTAAAGAAAACTCAAGAGAGAATTCTTGGAGAAAACTCAAAGAGGATTTGCACTCAAACAAATCTGAAATTTTTAATATAATTCTAATGTGTAATTCAAGTATAATGTGTTCTATGGGTTGCTGGCCAAACCATATATATAGGCCTTCTAACTATTTTCCTAACCCTAATAGGAAAAACTAAAAAAAACGAAATTATTGATTTTCAAGGGAATTTCATCCAAGGCCTTTAATGGGCCTCTTTGGGCTGAATTTTTACACATAAATTTATTTATAAAGTCTAAAAATTAAAACTAAGAATTTAAAGAATTAAAATTTTAAAAATTGGGCCACTTTGATAATTTGGTCTGATTTTCAACTAAATCTGATTTAAATTTCTGGATTGGGCTTGGAACATCTTATTTTGCCTTGTCTTTAAGAACTTGGGCTTGTAATCTGTTCTCTCCTAAAATTGGCTTGTTAATGCTCATAACTAAGATCCAATACGCCTTAGTTGCAAGATTCGGTTTCTTGGACCAAGATTTCCAAGATTTGAAATCTTGATTTTCTTGATTCTTGAAATTGCTCAAAACAACAAAATTGGACCAAGATTCGGTTTCTTGATTTTCTTGAAAACAAGAAAGTGAATCTTGATTTTCTTTTTTCTTCGTATACGCATCTAAGGCCTTTGTGACTCGTATCAAAGAATTTTGCTTTTGAAAAATATTATTTTCTTGATGGTATTGGTTGTTTATGTTTAACTTGCAATGGAATACATGTTTTGGATGCGCAAGATGGAAGTCCGTATAAATTGTTGCTCAATTTATATTCGGTATTTAATTCATTCAAATCTGGACAAACATTATTAAATTTCTGTTTATTGCATGATATTAAGTTGTCCTAATTACTACAGCTCATAAATAAGTTTGTGTTATTGCATGCTTCTAATTTGTCTTATCTTATTTCAATTAAGTGTGTTTAGTTTTAATCATGTGTTTTTAATTTGTCCAGGTTATATTCTTAATTATGTTCAGCTGAATTTTGCATTAATTAAGTTCATTCATCTTTGTGTAGGTTGGCCGAATTGGGGAATACATTAGGCAAGGTGCATGCATGTTGGGTTCAATGTACCTGGCGATACATGCATGGAATGTCATCAAATTGGTGATCTGAATTTTGAACATTCCTATGTGACTATTCAGCTATCTTAGTCTTTGCCTATAAATAGTTTACTTGTTTATTGTAAAAGGTTACAGAATTTGATCAATTAAACTTAATAGAACTTTTGTTCTTGTGAGGTTACCTCCTCTCTTCTTTCGTTCGAGTCTCGAAATGACTTATCTAGCTTGCTAGTGGCGTCAATCCAAACTCCATTGAACTTATCACCGAACCGGTGTGGCGTTCAACCATATTATTATACCTTTGGTTCTTACCTTCATATAGGTAACGGGGCAATACTTTTTTATTTCACAAAAACCCCTCTTTTTCTTGGCGTCCAACCGCTTCTATCCTTCATCAAAATTCACCTTAAGCAATATAAGACTCGGGGCAATACTTTTTAGTATTGAAACATTCTTGAAGCTTGAGTTCAACTTCCATTCCATTTAATCTATCAACCTACAAGCTATTTTCTTTGTTAAAACCGAACCTATCCATTCCTAAAAGCCATCTTTTTAAACCGATTTTGTTTACTTTCGCTTATAAATCAACCTAACTCCATCGATCTACAAAATTGAATGAAAACTTCTCATCGACGATCGGGAAACTACGTGAAACCCGAGCTAGATCGCATCATCAAGTGAGCTAATTGGGCCTAAAATAGTTAAGGGAGCTGGAATTGAGCTAAAGTCAGCTTGCAATAAAGTGCATGGATTCTTCAATGAGTTGGCTCGAGCTTCTCCATCATTAAGGAGCTGATTCTCCTTTCAAAGTTTAAGAAATAAAGCTGAAACAGCTTCTTGGAGTCGCTTGGACTAGCTCGGGTCATTGGTCCCTTTGGGAGCTCGAGGGAATCAAGACGAATACTTGGTTGAGCTTGGGGTGTGGTCACGTCATTCCCCCTTCTTCAAAATGACTTGTCCTCAAGTCGAGCGTTTTGTTCACTAGAAAATGTTTCTTCTTATGCGATTCTCTTTGGACAAATGGTGATATGAACCGACTCAGGTTAATCGAGTCGTTTCACAAGTTTGCCCGATCATCGACGAGGAGTAGTTAGAGTTATCGAAAATGGGTGATTCAGGCTAAGGATACGAAAGCTTATAAAGGGTTTTGGAGATGAATGGTAGGGTTAATAAAATGTAGTAGGTTTGCTTAAGAATAAAATAAGAAAAAGGTAATTGGATAATTGATGGAAATGGAAGAGGAAACTTAAGCGTCAAGTTCGATTCGATACTATAGCGAATATCACCCCGGGACTTATATTACTTAAGGTGATCAATGTAAATAAAAGGATGGACCTCGACCCGTTACTTAGCAAAGTAAGAACTTAAGGTATATTGAGGTGGATGAACGCCACACCAGGATTGGTGATAAGTTTGGAAAGAGTTCAGTTGACGCCACTAGCACGCTAGATAAGCCAAATCGAGACTCACACGAAATATGAGAGGGAGAAACCTCACAAGAACAATAGTTCATTCAGAAATTTGACAAAAAGTCCTTTTACAATGAAATTAATCAACTATTTATAGCCATGACATTGGCTAGCCGAATAGACAAACAAAGAAGCTGAATGATCAGCAAAATAAATGCTAAATAGGCTGGAAAATTCCATGAAGCTTCCTAGAACATCCAAGGAAAGTTTCTTAGCTTGAAAGACTTAAATGGATAGCTTCTAGATGATGTTAACTCAGCTGGAAAGGTTCATGGAATATCTTCAATGCTTGGCTGACCATTGAACTACACGAACAGCTTTTGAATGGTGTATTTTGATGCGCACGAGGAGCCTTTAGCTGAATAGGCATGCCAGGTTCGGCCAAGGTCTTTTATGAGCCTTGAAAGAGCTACTTTAGTTAGCTAACTAATCTTGAAATTTAATGATTAACTTGGGCTAATCAATAGTCATAGAATGTGAACACAAAGAGCTGATCGGCCAAAGGAGTGTGAACACACGAAACTGAAGGGTCTTTGTTGGTGAATGGAATTTTTCAGCTGATGGGGTTTTTAAAAATGCATTATTGAGCTGAATAATCAGCTTGGAAAGGTACAACAGCAGCCACCTCTTAAATGCCGTCCACCATGCCCATACACACATTAAATTCGGCAGCAGCTACCTTTTTAATTCCGTCCCCATATCCATGCACCTGCACACATTTAAATCAGCCATTAACTCAAGTTTAAGACAAAATAAAATTTGGTCAACAAGGCATATTAAATTCGTCAACCACACAAGGACACATTAATTCTGCTCATAAATTCAGCTGACTTAGACATAATAAATCAGCACCCAAGACATAATAATTAGTTGAAATGAGAAAGACACATTAATTCGTCAACAAAGTACACAATAAATCTGCACATTAAATTGTCTTAGGCTGGAACATATTAAATGGCTGTAGGACTTAGGACAAATTAAATGGCCTAAAGAAAAACTAAATGGCTGTAAAAATTAGACACACTAAATAGTTTTAAAACAAATTTAACACTTAACTAAATTAATCAAATACTTAGACTAATTTATTCCAGCAGATAAAATTGATGAGTTGAAAATAAATTAAACCGAGCTCAAACGAGTTAAATTAAGCTCATGTGAACTGAAATAAAATTAAGTGACCTGAACCAAGCTAAATAGAGCTTGAGGAGCTGAATTCAAGCTGAAATCATGGCTGTCCCTTGTCGGGTTCGTATCATTCCCCCTTCTTTAGAACGACTTGTCCTCAAGTCGAGCCGTTGGTTCATTCGATCATAGCTTCTCTTACACAACTTTCCTCAATCAAACGACACTAATGGCAATTGAGTCCACTGAAAAGAATAGTCATGAGTTAGTAAATAGCAATGCAAACAAACTTGTAGTCTAATCATAAAACAAGTATAACGCATGCGAATGGACAGATTCAGATTACCATGCAAACAAGCTAATTTACTTGCCAATGCCTCATCAACTATTCAAAACAAAAATAGGCATGTTTTAAGGCATTCAAACGTCTCAAATTGTTTCCACAAACCATGAATAAATTGTGAGTAATAAATCAAATGGTAAACGTAATCGTCACAAGTAGGTATTTGAAAAGATTCACATGGTTCACAGAGTTGCACAATCATACCATGCATTAGTTGACAGACTATAGATTCACTCTCACGTGCATCATAAAAATTATCAAAAACAATAATCTTTTTATCAACCATCAAAACAGATAGATCATCAATAAGCAAAATAGGACGGGCAAGCACATTTCGATCTAAGTGTTTTACAAAAACTAAATCATCAACACGATCTTTGTCAATATCCGAAGAGTACAAAAATGTTTCAAAAGTTTCAAGCATCTTACCTTTATAAGCAGAAGAATAAGGGTCGATTTTGCCTTTTCCATTTAATACAAACCTTCTCTCCTCAGGAATGTAGCAAAGTGTAGCAAAGAGTTCATTAAACCAAACTTGTCAACCCAAAAGGATTTTTGTGTCCACGGAAATAAATGTTCAAATTTCTTTACTTCCTTCAAACTAAGTTTGCAAAAACTCAAGGATTTCAAACAAAGGAGTAAAGGGTTCACATAATCACTATAATTAATTACATTGAGATGTTTTAGGAAAATTCGTTGTTACGCATAATCGAGTTCTGCATTTGCCGATTAAACACGACTTCACCTTTAAACTTGTCAACGCAAAGATTTGTTTTGGAAAAGCTCATCTCACCACCATTTCAGATTACAACACTAATTGATGAAGAAAAATCAACCACTTTTGGCATGGAGCTTTTACAAAGATGAAGTTTTCGACATTATGTTTACCCATATTCAAGGAAGATAGTGGAAATTCAAGTGCTAGGTGTTCCTTACCTATCTTACCTTCGGACTCATGTGGTTCGATTTTGACTTCATCCTTTCCTTTTTCAGTTATTCAAAAAAGTCGCTCATCAGGAAGATGTTGAAGTTGATAATCGTCACAGGGATTTCTCAGAACCTGAAAAGAAGGAATCGAACAAAAGCAAACATCACAGGGGTTAGTTAAAATTTCGTTCTCCTTTTCTTGTTCTCGCTCACTATCTTCATTTCCTCTCCTTTCTTTTTCAACATTTTTTTCTTTTTCAATTTTTATCTCATTCTCAATTTCTTTTTCAATTTCTGATACGAGTCACAAAGACCTTAGATGTGCATACGAAGGAAAAAGAAAATCAAGATTCACTTTCTTGTTTTCAAGAAAATCAAGAAACCGAATCTTGGTCCAATTTTGCTGTTTTGAGCGATTTCAAGAATCAAGAAAATCAAGATTTCAAATCTTGGTCCAAGAAACCGAATCTTGCAACTAAGGCACATTGGATCTTACTTACGAGCATTAACAAGCCAATTTTGGGAGAGAACGGATTACAAGCCCAAGTTCTTGAATACAAGGCCCAATAAGATGTTCCAAGCCCAATTAAGAAATTTAAATTAAACTTAGTTGAAAATCAGGCCAAATTGTCAAAGTGGCCCAATTTGTTAAGTTTTAATTCTTTAAATACTTAGTTTTCATTTTTAGATTTTATGAATAAATTTCTATGTAAAAATTCAGTCCAAGAGGCCCATTTAAAGTCTCGGCCGAATTTCCCCTTTAAAGTAAAAAACAATTAGGTTTTTTTAGTTTTCCTATTAGGACTAGGAAAATAGTTAGAAGGCTTATATGTATGGCTTGGCCAGCCACCCTTATACACATTATACTTGATCATTAATTCATCTTTTCCATTGATCTTGTTGTTTATTCATCACAATTCTGTTTAAATTCGGTTTGCTGGAATTTGGAGTTTGATTTGCTGTTTTGGATGTTAATCTTTTCAGATTTGGTTTGGGAAGCTCATAATCGTTCTTGATTATCAAAGATCATTCTTAATCCATAATTTCCCTCTTTCTTGCTGCACGATTCCTCATTCTAAATCAATTTTCGTTCTTTTTGTGATCTGTTGAATTAACTTTCTGTTTTGGTGCAATTGACAGATTCGGTTGAAATAGAGACTTCTTTGAAGTTTATTCACGTGTTCTTGACTTCCGAATTCCCTAATAATAAGTGTTTAAATTCTTGGTTTATTCTTTGCTGTTTTAGAGTTTTTATTTCAGATCTGGAAATTCTAAGATTTGATCTTTCTGCTTCATTTTAGATCCAAGTGTTTAGCGTTCTTCGTAGGAGTCTCCCGTAACTTGACAACTCGATCTTGGTCCGTGCACGATCCTCTATCATTTGGTATTAGATTTTGGGAATTTTGGGTGTTCTTGCTTGATTTCTAAACTGATCTCCTTTTAAAAACATTAAACAACAGTTTTTACCCAGAAAAAGTTTTGGAAAAAAATTCATTTGAGTGAGTAAAAGTTGTATGATTGGTCTGAATTTTTATATGCATATTTGTGGCACTGTGATAGATTATTAAAAAATATTTCCCGCAAAAAAATAGTAGAAAAAGTCAAAAAATTGATAAATACGAAATCAAGGAAAAATTAAAAAAATATTCAGCGGGATGATTTTAGTGCCTAAAATCTCCAAATAAAATGTACAGTATTTAAGGACATTCCAGTTTAAATTTCGTAATTTTTGGAGATTGGGAACATCTCGAACGAAGTTGTCAAGTTACTCCGCAGTTTTTTGGGTTTTTGGGTTTCAGCAATTTTTATTGATTCTTAGCTGTAGGTTTTCATTTATTTTGCCTTTATTATTCCTTTACACTATCTAACACCTTCTTGTTTCTTGTGTTAGTAGGATTTAAAAGTGTGCACAATTCTTCCTTAGTGCGACACAAATCAATTGGTGTCTCGTTATTTTTGGACTCCTAGTACAAATTAGGATTCTTTGGTAGTTTCGGTTCATACACTTTCTAATTGATTGATATAGACTCTACTAAAGAACTCACAAGACTGAATTGTACCTCATTGAGAATTTGATTTTCCTTTTTGAGTGATTAACGGTGAGGTTTGCTAATTTTCCTTTTTGAGTGTTGAGTGTTTGTTTTACAGGTTTTTGAAAAAAAGAAAAAAAATGTCTAGAGTTGGTCAAGTTGATGATGACCATAATGATGTCCATGATAAATTTAAAATGATCCAACAACAGTTAGACGAACGGGCTGCCATACTTCGAACATTGAGTGCTACTATCAATGATATGCGAGTGGAGAAAAGAGCCCAACGAGGATAACTTTACTCAAGTGAAAGGGCAGAAATGAGAGTGCCAAGAAGATGAACATCCAACAAATATTCGAGAAGAGATTCATACCATGACTCCTATGCAACGAGGAATTCAAGACGATGCAAAGCATGTTTCGAGAGTGAAGTTTTCCAAGGGGATCATTGTTCGTATGCAAGTCATTCCGTACATACCCAACGAGAGCCTTTCCGTTCTAATTCATTTGTAACATCTCTATCTTGTAATGAAAGGAAGACACAAAAATAAACAAAAAGAAAAGAGAGGTAAGAGATGTTGATGCAAGAAAATGAGCGAATATGGAATGAGATTGAGAGACGAAAAAAAGAAACAAAAGAAAAAGATGAGGAAAGGGTAGTGAGGAATGTTTCCACTAACCAAGATATGAATTTTTCTTGTATTGCTACTTTTCAGGTTCCCAAAATACCGAAAGATAACTTTCAACTTCAATACCTCTCAAATGAAAGACGCTTTCATACGATCAACATAGGCAAAGATGAAATCACACTACATGAGCCAGAAGGTAAGGTAGGGAAATTTTAGCAACTGAGTCCCGTGCAAATTTGAAAATTATTGATAAAACTTTTGGTGACTTAGTTCTTAAAAGATCCCCTCATTTTGATCCGATTAATTGTTATTCTTTTATTGTGGTTGATAAAGTCATTACGAAAGGAAGCGTGAGTTGTTATTCTCTTGATTTGCCAAGTGTAAAATTCGCGAATTTGTGCAAATCTGTTTTGGTGAATAAAAAAAGTTTTGAATATATGTTGGTATGTATGCAAAAATCCTCATGTTTTAACTTGATTGGTTTAATGAAATCTTTGTTACACTTCAGCATGACTAATCAAAATCAAGTTTTTAAACCCGGAATCTATTTTGGTATATTTTGTTGGAAAATCAAGCATCATCTATTGTGTGCAAATACTTTCTATTGTTTTGATCCTTGGTTTTTGAATAAGGTAACGAAATTTTCCAAATTTGTTTTCAATTTATATTCGTGCCTTAAACAGTTTCTGTGGTTGTACATGAAGTTTGAGTTCCATTTGACAAAGGTTAACTCAATAATGGAGCTTCGACTACACTATGCCCCCGGTGAGTGAAGGTTTGTATTAAATGGAAAAGGTAAGACTGACCCTTATTCTTCTGCTTATAAAGGTAAGATGCTTGAAACTTCTGAAAAACTTTAGTACTCCTCGGATAGTGACAAAGATCGTGTTGATGATTTAATTTTTGTAAAACATTTAGATCGAAATGTGCTTGACTGTCTTATTTTATTTATTGATGGTCTATCTGTTTTGATGGTTGATAAAAAGATTCTTGTTTTTGATAATGCATGTGTGAGTGAATCTATTGACCGTTGATTAATGCATGGTATGATTGTGCAACTTTGTGAACCATGTGAACCTTTTCAAATACCTACTTGTGATGATTACGTTTACCATTTGATTTATTACTCGCGGTTTATTCATGGATTTTGGAAATAATTTGAGATGATTGAATGCCTTAAAACATGTCTATCTTTGTTTCGAATATTTGACTAGGCATTGGCGAGTAAATTAGCTTGTTTGCATGGTAATCTGAATCTGCCCATTCGCATGCGTTATACTTGTTTTGTTATGCTTATGTTTGGACTACAAGTTCTACTTTCAATGTGGTTGACTTATGTCCATTTGATTTTTCAGATTCGAGGACGAATCTTTTTGAGGAAGGGGGAATGATACGAGTCACAAAGGCCTTAGATGCGTACACAAAAGAAAGAGAAAATCAAGATTCACTTTCTTGTTTTCAAGAAAATCAAGAAACCGAATCTTGGCCCAATTTTGCTGTTTGGAGAGATTTCAAGAATCAAGAAAATCAACGATTTCAAATCTTGGAAATCTTGGTCCAAGAAATCGATTCTTGCAGCTAAAGCGCATTGGATCTCCGTTACGAGCATCAACGAGCCAATTTCGGTAGGAGATGGACTACAAGCTCAAGTTCTTGATGGTAAGGCCCAATAAGAGGATTCCAAGCCCAACCAAGAAGTCAAACCATACTTAGTTGAAAATCAGGTCAAATTGTTAAAGTGGCCCAATTTGTAAAAATTTTAATTGTTTAATTTAATTTTTAGACTTTAGGAGTATTATATGTAAAAATTCAGCCCAAGCAGCCCATTAGAATGCCTTGGCCGAATTTCCCTCTTAAATTTGTTAATTAGGTTTTTTTTTTAAGTTTTCCTAATGAGATTAGGAAATAGTTATAAGGCCTATTTATAGGCATGGCTGGCCACCCTTGTTACACAAATTACAATTACATTGAAAATTTCAGATTTGCTTTGAGTGAAAATTCTGTTTGAGTTCTTCAAGAATTTTCTCTTGAGTTTTCTTTAGAAGTAGTTTTAACAATCTTTTTTATTGTGAGAGTCATCTTCAGCCTTCTTCTTACCATTGTTCTTCATTGGAGGGAAGATTAGAGCCGTTTGAAGGGAGTTGTGAAATCTTTATCGATTTCAAGGCTTCTTAGGACTTTTCTTTATTCTTTTGCTGTTCATTCTTTTGTATTAAATTCTGCTTGTGTCGTTTTGTTGAATAATTTGGGATTAATTATTCTTGTTTCATTTTAGCCATTCCAAACTTCAAGATCTGATTCGGCGCTTCCTTGGACATAAAGAAACGTTTTTGATTCACAAGAATCCCCCTTTTCTTGCCGTCCAATCCCTAGAACTACTGTCCATTGATTTCGCAATCTGTTTTTAATTTAGTTGCTATTTTGTGTTCTTTGATAGTTTCGGCTGATTGGAAGTTAATCTTGGGGCTTAATTTCGTGTTCTTGGCTTCCAAGAACATCTATTCATAAGTGTTTTGATTCTTGGCTGTTCTTTATTGATTTGGGGATTTTTAGTTTCCAGATCTAATTGATTCTAATTAATTTTTACTGTTTCATTTCAGATCCAAACATTTAGAGTATTCGTAGGAGTTTCCCGTGACTTGACAACTCGATCTTGGTCCGTGTGCAACCCTCTATCAACCCTCAACCATACAAGCTTCAATGGCTTAATGACGGTAGGGAGTTGATGGTGACCAAGCAAGTTTTAGTACCATTCTCTATCAGCAAGTACCAAGACGAGGTTCTATGCGATGTGGTACCCATGCATGCTGGACATATGTTATTGGGCCGTCTGTGGTAGTTCGACCGTAAAGTCATTCACAATGGTTTCATGAACCGCTACACATTCAAACATGTTGGGAAGAATGTGACCTTAGTTCCAATGACGCCTAGACAAGTTTATGAAGACCAATTGAAACTAAGAGATTTTGTTGAGAAATTTCGAGAGAATGTAAAAAAAAAGAAAAGAATGAAAAAGAGAGTGAAAAGAAAATCGAGAAGAAAAAAGAAAAATAATTAAAAAAATGTGAGAGAAAAGAAGAAATTGTGTGAACAAAAAAAGAGTGAAGAAAATAAGCACAAAAAGATGAGTGTTTATGCAAAAGAGAGTGATTTTAGAATATCCTACTTGATGAAGCAATCGGCTCTTGTACTTATGTACAAGGAAACTCTTTTGAATACTAACGAATTGGATCAAAATATACCCTGTTCGATTGTTTCTCTTTTGCAGGATTTCAAGGACGTATTCCCGGAAGAGATTCCTAGTGGGTTGCCACCCATTCGAGGAATAGAACACCAAATCGATTTCATTCCCGGAGCGTCTATCTCGAACCGTCCAGCTTATCGTAGTAATCCTGAAAAGACCAAAGAATTGCAAAATCAAGTTAATGATCTTATGGAGAAGGGATATATACGAGAAAGCCTCAGCGTTTGTGCTGTACCGGTATTATTGGTGCCAAAGAAAGACGGAACTTGGCGTATGTGCGTGGATTGTCGTGCGGTGAATAAGATAACTATCAAATACTAACATCCAATACCGCGGTTAGATGACATGTTAGATGAATTGAGTGGTGCAAAACTATTTTTCAAAATCGATCTCAAGAGCGGGTACCACCAAATCTGAATGCGAGAAGGGGATGAGTGGAAGACCACGTTTAAAACAAAGCATGGTCTATACGAGTGGTTGGTCATGCCCTTCGGCCTAACCAACGCCCCCAACACCTTCATGCAACTTATGAATCATGTTTTACGTTCTTTTATCAGAAAATTTTAATGCGATCTAGCTCGGTGATGTGAGTCAAGTGGTTGATGTGCCCGATCGTAAAATAGAGAGAAGTATTGCTCGATTCTAAAATGTAGTTTGAAAGTTGGCTAAATATGGAGTAAGGTTTCAAAACTTGGTTCAAGAATAGGCTCAGCTAGGTGTTGAAACAAACAAATCAGAAGATGGGATAGAACAGATAGAACTTAAGGACAAGAGAGAACCAATACTATATAGAGTATTGACCCGAAACTTATAAGTCACTTAAGGTGGACCTTGACCTGCTAACTATAGAGAGTTAGGAACCAAAGGTATCAAATGGTTGAACGCCACACTCGGGATTGAGTGATAAGTTTGAAGAAACAAGGAAGACGCCACTAGCAAGCTAGATAAGACTACTTGAGTCTAAAACGAAATAAGAGAGTTGAAAAACTCACAAAATGTATAAACATTAATCAAAGGTTCAAAAGTTCTTTTACAATGAAAATAAACAACTATTTATAGCCAAAATAAGGGCTAGCCGAATAGTCATCTAATTTCAGCATTTAATGAGCTAAAATTTCCCAAAAAATTCAAGAAAATTCTAGGAAACTTTTCCAGTAATGAAAACGTCTTTAGACAGCTTCTAGAGTGTCTAAATGCAGCTGGAATTAATTGGGATGCATGGGAACTGATTGGCTTTCTTGAGGACGTCTAAGGATAGCTTCTAGATGCCTAGGAGGTGCCAAAATTAATTGAAAGTCATTGGGAGCTGATTGGCCATGTCTATGTTTAGCCAAGTGCTTAAATGAGCTACTTTAATCTTGCCTTGAGGAGCTGAACGTCCAGCAGCATTTTAATGGGATTTTTGGAGTAAGAACAGCCCAAATAATGTGAATGGATGAATTCCAATAGCCTCTAAGTGTGAAAGGACGAAATTGATCAGCCACCAGCTGAATGGACTCCATTTGAACAGCCTTGTCCATTGAATTCTTCGAATAGCCACTTGGAGAAGCTCAACACAGCAGCTGGAGTTTTAATTAAGCTCATTGTCCATTGAGCTCCACGAATAGTCATATGGAAAAAAAAGGAATCATCAGCTCCATCAATGTTGTTTCATGCATGTACCTGCAGCAATTAAATTCAGCCAATTAATCAAGTTAAGACAAATTAAATTCGGCTGCAACTTAGAAATAAACCTGCTCATAAATTCAGCTGAATTCAGACATATTAAATCAACAATAAGACACATTAATTAGATGTAAAGAGATAGACACATTTATGCTCTGTAATAACTAAAACATATTAAAACATGCATGGACACATTTAACATAATTAATTAATTTTGTCCAGATTTAAACAAATTAAACACTAACAATTATTGAGCTGAATTAACTAATTCGACTAACTCAAATAATTTATTCCAGCAAATAAAATTAATGAGCTGAAAAGAAATTAAATCAAGCTAAATTAAGCTCATGTGAGCTGAATTAAAATTAGGTGAGCTGAACCAAGGACATGTCCGGGGCAGGGTCGTATCATTCCCCCTTCTTCGAAGCGACTTGTCCTCAAGTCGAGGCGTTGGTTCACTCGAACATAGCTCTTTTTACCCGGCTTTCCTCGGCCGAATGGTACGGATGGAAATTGAATCAACTGAAATGAATACCCATGAGTTAGCAAAAAGTGTTTCAAAAAAATTTGTAATTCACATGTAGACATAACAAGACAATTAAATCGCATGCGAGTGGACATGTTCAAAACAACATGTTCACAATCATGCAAACAAATTAATTTACATGCCAATGCCTCGTCAAATATTCGAAACAAAAATGAACATGTTCTAAGGTATTCAAATGTCTCAAATTGTTTCCACAAGTCATAACTAGAATGTGAATAATGGGTCAAAAGATAGACATAATCATCACAAATAGGTATTTGAAAAGATTCATATGATTCATGAATTGGCTTGGTTGGATGTTGCAATTTCCATTTAACCATATGGTCGCCAAAAAAGTTACGATGTTCAAAAACAAGAATCTCTTTATCAACAACCAAAATAGATAGATGTTCATCAAGCAAAATGGAACAACTAAGCACAACACGATCTAAGTGTTTTACAAAAGTTAAATCTTCAACACGATTTTGAACACCATCCGAGGCGAACAACAATGTTTCAAGACTTCCAAGGGTCTTACCTTTATGAGCAGAAAAATAAAGATCGTTTCTACCTCGCTCGATTAACACAAACCTTTGCTCCTTGGAGATATAGTGTAGTTGAAGCTTCTTGGTGGAATTAACCTTTTCCAAACGAAACGTGAACTTCATATACAACCAAAGAAATTGTTTAAGGCACGAATATAAATTGAAAACAAATTTTTCCAATGTCATTACCTTATTCAAAATCCAAGTATCAAAACTATAGAAATTATTTGCACGAAATTTAAGATGCTTGATTTTTTTACAAATCGAACCAAAACAAATTCCGGGATTGAACACGTGAGTTTGATTACTTATGCTCGAATACAATAAAAAATTTTCACTGAGCAACAATTCACAATTGTTAAATGAATAAGAATTAAGCATAGATATATTCAAACAATCAAACCTCGCAAAAATCTTTCGAACAATCAGAGGTATCTATAAAATTTCATCGAATTGATTGAAAGAATTCATGTAGCAATCAAAACCAATCAAATTAATCATTTTACATGAATACTTTTTATCATAATCAACAATCATGTTTTGCTGACTTAAAGTTGGAGTAATGTCATCATCGTCCACAACAAGTAAATTCAGGTGATTGGAATAACATGGAACGAATAATGAGAAGGGCATTTGATAGAGGATCGCGCGCGGACCAAGATCGAGTTGTCAGTCACAGGAAAGTCCAACGAGAGCTATAAACACTTGGGCTGAAACAGAAATAGAAAATAGAAAATTAACCTCAAAGATCAAGAAACCCAAATCGAGATAGAAAATAGAATACTTGGGCGACAAGAAATCTGGAAAATATGAATAAAGGACGTTTCTTGATGCCAAAGAATGTTGCAAAAATAGATCTTGAAGTTTGGAATGGCTGAAACACAATAAGAACAATAAAACAAGTTAACCAATAATTCGACACAAGCAGAAAAAATTAAAGAGGAATAAACAGCAAGAAAGATAAAGAAAGTCCTAAGAAGCCTTAAAATCAAGAAATATTTCACAACTCCCTTCAATTGACTCCAATCTACCCTCCAATGTAGAAACATGGCAAGAAGAAGGCTGAAGATGGCTCTCACAATCTAAAAGATTGTTAAAACTACTTCTAAAGAAAACTCAAGAGAAAATTCTT
Organism: Gossypium hirsutum; assembly: GCF_007990345.1. NCBI lineage: Eukaryota > Viridiplantae > Streptophyta > Magnoliopsida > Malvales > Malvaceae > Gossypium > Gossypium hirsutum. Next base: position 26,081,074 of record NC_053444.1, read on the forward strand.
AGAGAAACTCAAAGAGATTTCTCATTCAACAAAAATCTGATTTCATTCTAATTCATTGCTAAAGGTGGCCGACCAAGCCATATTATAGGCATTTTAACTATTTTCCTAACCCTACTAGGAAAACTTAAAAAAAACCCTAATTATTAACTTCAAGGGAAATTCGACCAAGGCTTTTAATGGGCTTCTTGGGCTGAATTTGTACATAGGAATTTATTCATAAAGTCTAAAAATTAAAACTAAGTATTTAAAGAATTAAAATCTTACAAATTGGGCCACTTTGACAATTTGACCTGATTTTCAACTAAGTCTAATTTAAACTTCTTGGTTTGGGCTTGGAACATCTTATTGGGTCGTATCTTCAAGAACTTGGGCTTGTAATCCGTTCTCTCCCGAAATTGGCTTGTTGATGCTCGTAATTTAGATCCAATGTGCTTTAGCTGCAAGATTCAATTTCTTGGGCCAAGATTTCCAAGATTTGAAATTTTGATTTTCTTGATTCTTGAAATAGCTCAAAACAGCAAAAGTGGACCAAGATTCGGTTTCTTCATTTTCTTGAAAACAAGAAAGTGAATCTTGATTTAATTTTTCCTTTGTGTATGCATCTAAGACTTTGCTAATGAAGTCTTGAACGGTTCCATTTAGTTTCATACGTATTTACCTGGCTTTGTGGTAATTTGAGCCCATCACGTTCTTGAGCTTGAATTGGGCCTTTGTGACTCGTATCATTCCCCCCTTACTCAAAAAGATTCGTCCTCAAATCTGAAAAATCAAATAGAGATAAGTCAGCCACATTGAAAGTAGAACTTACATTGTACTCACCGGATAGGTCAATTTTGTATGCATTATCATTGATCCGCTCGAGTACTTGGAAAGGCCCATCGCCTCTTGGGTCCAACTTGGCCTTTCTTTTGGTAGGAAATTGTTCTTTGCTCATATGGTCCCAAACCCAATCTCCAGGTTCAAGGACAACCCGTTTGCGCCCCTTATTTGCTTTGTTGGTGTTGATGTCATTTGTTTTGGCTATTCGTTGCCTAGCCTTCTCGTGTAAGGATTTCACCAGCTCAGCTTTCTCAGTTTGGCCATCGATTTGGGGGAGACAAATGATACGATCCAGCTCGGGTTTATCGAGTTGTTTCACAAAGTTTGCCCGATCGTCGACGAGGAGAAGTTCTAACAGCAAAAAAAGGTGTAAATTTGTTTTAAAATTTGCGGAAGATTACAAAGTGAATTTTGAAATGATAGAAGGTTTAGAAAGATGTAGGTTCGGTTTAATAAAGGAATCAAATGATATTTAATTTGGGATAATTTCTGGGAATGGAAAAATGGAGTTAACTCCAGAAACGATTCAACACTAAAGAGTGTCACCCCGGTTTCTATTTGGTTAATGTGGATTTACGAAATTGTAGAAGGGTTGAACGCCACACCAAAATATGGTGATAAGTTCAAGAAGAGAATGATAGACGCCACTAGCTCGCTAGATAAGTCAGATCGAAACTCGTAAAAATTTAGAGAGGAGAAAACTCACTCTTTAAACAAAGTTCATTCAATAATCCGGCAAAAAAAAGTCCTTTTACAATGAAAATGAACAACTATTTATAGTGTTCAACTAGGTAGCCGAAAGGCCAAAACAAAGACTTAATGTCTAAGTAATTAATTAAACTATAAAATGCTAGAAAATTCTAAAAAAAAAACTAAATTGTTGAAGCTAAATTTAGTTGAATTTGAAGCTCAATGGACGGTTTCTAGAAGAGCAAATGCACTTGGAGAAATGGCAGCTGATGTGAGCTCGCCTGCGAACAAAGTAGAGATCGAACCAGAAGCTATCAAGCTGCCTGATAGCGGGTTGTGCGCGGACCAAGATCGAGTTGCCAAGTCACGGAAAACTCCTATGAAAACTCTAAACACTTGGATCTGAAACGAAACAGAAAAATTAAATCTTAGAATTCCAGATCTGAACAAAAACCCCAAAACAGTAAAAGATCAGCCAAGAATTAAAACACTTATAGATAGCTAATCTTAGATGCCAAGAACACAAAATTGAATTCAAGAAAGGTCCCAAACAGTCGAATCTGAAAAGAAAAACCCAAAAATCAGCAAATTAAATTTAAACTCACCAGATCACGAAATCAACTAGATCTAGGGTTTGGACGGCAAGAAAGAGGGGTTTTGTGAAATCAAAACATTTCTTGTTGTCCAAGGTTGATGCCGAATAGATTCTTGAAGGTTGAACGGGCTGGAGACGCAACAAGAGAGTTTAAACAAGTTAGATAATGAAATCGACACAAGCAGAAAATTAAAAGATTGAACAGCAAGAAAAATAAAGATAACGTCCTAAGAAGCCTTGAAATCAAGAAAGATTTCACAACTCCCTTCAAACGGCTCTAATCTTTCCTCCAATGAAGAACAATGGCAAGAAGAAGGCTGAAGATGGCTCCCACAATAAAAAAGATTGTTAAAACTCCTTCTAAAGAAAACTCAAGAGAAAATTCTTGGAGAACTCAAAGAGAAATTTCACTCAACAAAACAAATCTGATTTCAATGTATTATTCAAGTATATTTTGTATAAGGGTGGCTGGCCAAGCCATACATATAGGCCTTCTAACTATTTTCCTAGTCCTAATAGGAAAACTAAAAAAAAAACCATTTTTTTTTTACTTTCAAGGGGAAATTTAGCCAAGGACTTTAAATGGACCTCTTGGACTGAATTTTTACATAGAAATTTATTCATAAAGTCTAAAAATTAAAAATAGGTATTTAAAGAATTAAAACTTAACAAATTGGGCCACTTTGACAATTTGTCCTGATTTTCAACTAAGTCTAATTTAAATTTCTTGATTGGGCTTGAAACATCTTAAAGGGTCGTTTCTTCAAGAATTTGGGCTTGTAATATGTTCTCTCCCGAAATTGGTTTGTTGATGCTCATAAATGAGATCCAATGCGCCTTAGCTGCAAGATTCGGTTTCTTGGACCAAGATTTCTAGGATTTGAAACCTTGATTTTCTTAATTCTTGAAATCGCTCAAAACAGCAAAATTTGACCAAGATTCAGTTTCTTGATTTTCTTGAAAACAAGAAAGTGAATCTTGATTTTCTTTTTCCTTCGTGTACAGATCTAAGGCCTTACTAATAAATTCTTGAATGGTTCCATTTAGTTTTGAACGCATTTGTCTGGCCTTTGACCTCGTTACTGGGCCTTGTGGTAATTTGAGCCCATCATGTCCTTGAGATTGAATTGGGCCTTTGTGACTCGTATCATTCCCCACTTCCTCAAAAAGATTCATCCTCGGATCTAAAAAATCAAATGGACTCGACTTTCCTCGATCGAATGGGACTAATGGCAATTGAATCCACTGAAAAGAATAGCCATGAGTTAGTAAATAGCAACACAAACAAACTTGTAGTCCAATCATAAGCATAACAAAACAAGTAGAACGCATGCGAATGGACAGATTCAGATAACCATGCAAATAAGCTAATTTACTAACCAATGCCTCGTCAAATATTCGAAACAAAGATGGACATGTTTTAAGGCATTCAATCATCTAAAATTGTTTCCACAAACCATGAATAAATCGCGAGTAATAAATCAAATGGTAAACGTAATCGTCACAAGTAGGTATTTGAAAGGTTCACACAGTTCACACAGTTCACAGAGTTGCACAATCATACCATGCATTAATCAACGGACTATAGATTCACTCACACATGCATCATAAAAATTATCAAGAACAATTATCTTTTTATCAACCATCAAAACAGATAGATCATCAATAAATAAAATAGGACAGTGAAGCACGTTTCGATCTAAGTGTTTTACAAAAATTAAATCATCAACACGACCTTTTTCACTATCCGAGGAGTATAAAAGTGTTTCAAAAGTTTCAAGCATCCTACCTTTATAAGCAGAAGAATAAGGGTCGATTTTACCTTTTCCATTTAATACAAACCTTCTCTAATCAGGGGCATAGTGTAGTCAAAGCTCCGTTGTTGAGTTAACCTTTGTCAAATGGAACTCAAACTTACAACCACAGAAACTGTTTAAGGCACGAATATAAATTGAAAACAAATTTGGCAAATTTCGTTACCTTTTTCAAAAACCAAGTATCAAAACAATAGAAAGTATTTGCACAAAATAGATGATGCTTGATTTTCCAACAAAATATACCAAAACAGATTCCAGGTTTAAAAACTTGATTTTGATTAGTCATGCCGAAGTGTAACAAAGGTTTCATTAAACCAATCAAGTTAAACCATGAGGATTTTCGCATACATACCAACATACATTCAAACCTTTTTTTATTCACCAAAACAGATTTGCACAAATTCACGTATTTTACACAAGGCAAATCAAGAGAATAACAACTCACGCATCCTTTCTGATACGAGTCATAAAGGCCCAATCCAAGTTCAAGAACGTGATGGGCTCAAATTGCCACAAGGCCCAATAACGAGATCAAAGGCCCGACAAATGCGGTCCAAACTAAATGGGACCATTCAAGAGCTTGTTAGCAAGGCTTTAGATGCATACACGAGAGAACAAGAAAATCAAGATTCACTTTCTTGTTTTCAAGAAAATCAAGAAACCGAATCTTGGCCCAATTTTGCTGTTCGAAGAGATTTCAAGAATCAAGAAAATCAAGATTTCAAATCTTGGAAATCTTGGTCCAAGAAACCAAATCTTGCAACCAAAACGCATTGGATCTCCATTACGAGCGTCAACGACCCAATTTTGGTAGGAGATGGATCACGAGCCCAAATTCTTGAAGGCGAGGCCCAATAACCAAAATCCAGCCCAATCAAGAAATTTCTTCATACTTAGTTGAAAATCAGGCCAAAATGTCAAAGGGCCCAATTTGTAAACATCTTACTTGTTTAATTTAATTTTTAATCTTTAGGAGCATTACATGTAAAATTCGGCCCAAAACAGCCCATATAAGTGCATGGCCGAATTTACCTTGTTATTTTATTAATTAGGTTTAATTTTTATTAGTTACTTGTGAGATTAGGATTTGTTGGAGGCCTATATATGCATTGGCCAGCCACCCTTTGTAAAATCATCTTATTATTATTTTTTTATATCAAATTTCAGATTTGTTGAGTGCAGAATTTTCTTTGGGGTTTTCTCCAAGAATTCTCTCTTGAGTTTTCTTTAGAAGTTGTTTTAACAATCTTTTGATTGTGGGAGCCATCTTCAACCTTCTTCTTGCCATCGATATTCTTTGGAGGGGAGATTAGAGCCGTTTGAAGAGATTTGTGAAATCTTTTGGGATTTCAAGGATCTTTAGGACTTATCCTTTAATTTTTACTGTTCAATTTCTTTTATTTAATTCTACTTGTGCCGAATCTCAATTCTAATCTATTTGCTGTTTTATTTGTGTTTCCAGCCCCCGTTTATCTTAAAGAATTGATCAATTTCACTTTTTGCTGGAGTTCGACAATCAGCCCTAAATCCCTAAATTCTAGGGTTCTTGCCGAATGCACACTTATTCTTCTTGGGTGAATTTGGTTGTGGAAACTTAGGGGAAACTTTCGTGGTGGTCAATTGAGCAGATCGCCCTCGCTTTCTCAGCCTCAATAGCCGTTTTATGCCTTCAATTTCTTTCTTTCTCATTGACGCATAAACCCTAATTTGTTTCAAGAAATTCTGGTCGATCTAATTTGTTTGCTGATTTGGTGTTCTTTGACAGATTCGGCTTGTGGGAGTTCATTCTTGGGAATCAATTTCGTGTTCTTGGTTTCAAGAAATCTCTTTCGTAAGTGTTTCGTTCCTTGATTAGATCTTGCTGATTTTTAGGGTTCTTATTCCAGATTTTAATTTTCCAGATTTAATCTCGTTCTTTGTTTGATTTCAAATCTGTTCGTTTAGAGCTTTCGTAGGAGTTTCCCGTGACTTGGCAACTCGATCTTGGTCCGCGTGCAATCCTTTATCATTTGGTATCAGATTTTGGGCGTTTTGGGTGTTCTTGGTTGATTTCTAAACTGATCTCTATTTTTTAAAGCATAAACAACAGTTTTACCCAGAAAAATTGTTCAAAAAAAAATTCATTTGAGTGGGTAAACGTTGTCCGATTGATCTGAAATTTTACATACATGTTTTTGGCACTGTGATTGAATATAAAAAATTATTCCCGCAAAAAAATCAGTCAAAAAAGTCAAAAAAATCAAAAAGATGAAATTCAATAAAAATTTAAAAAAAGATTCAGCGGGTTGAATTTGGTGCCCAACATTTCCAGATCAAAAATTAAATATATAAGGACACTGCAGATTTAATTTCGTGATTTTTGGAGATCGGGAACACCTCGAACGAAGTTGTCAAGTTACTCCGCAGTTTTTCGGGTTTTCTGTTTTCAGCAATTTTTATTGATTCTTAGCTGTAGGTTTTCATTTGTTTACCTTTATTCTTCCTTTACGTTATCTAACACCTTCTTGTTTCTTGTGTTAGTAGGATTTAAACGTGTGCACAACTTCTTCCTCGGTGCAACACGAATCAATTGGTGTCTCGTCAGTTTTTGGCATCCTAGTGCAAATTAGGATTCTTTGGTAGTTTGGTTCACACTCTCTAATTAGTTGATATAAACTCTGATAAAGAACTCACAAGATTGAATTCTACCTCATTGAGAACTTGAATTTTCTTTTTGAGTGATTAACGGTGAGGTTTGCTAACTTTTATTTTGAGTGTTGAGTGTTTATTTTTTACAGGTTTTTGAAAATGTCTAAAGGTGATAATAATGAGGACATATTTAAAAGATTCCAACAAAAGTTGGACGAACAGGCTGCTGCACTTCGAGCGTTGACTGCTACTATCAATGAGGTGCGGTTGAATCAAGAGCCTCAATATCGAGATCAAATTAAAGACGATGTGGATAACCAGCCTCCTGCTCATAGGCGCGCTCCTCGGCGTGTCCCTAGAACTGATTATGATCTTCATGATCGTGGACAACCCTCTTTTGCAAAACCAAAGAGCGAGCAGCAACGAGAACATCTCTTTCATACTCGCTGCCATGTACAAGGTAAGCTTTGTAGAGTTATTATTGATGGTGAAAGTTGCTCGAACGTAGCCAGCACGACGATGGTGGAAAAGCTTTGCTTAACCACTACCAAGCATCCACGACCTTATCAACTACAAGGGCTTAGCAACGAAAGCCAATTTAAGGTCACTCAACAAGTGCGCATCGCCTTTTCTATCGGTAAGTATCAAGATGAAGTCGTGTGCGACGTAGTACCTATTCAAGCCTGCCATTTGTTGCTAGGAGAACCATGGCAACTAGATCGAAAGGTCACTCACGATGGTCGTACCAATAGGTATTCTTTCAAGTATCAAGGAAGGAAAATCACCTTAGTGCCGCTCACTTCGGAACAAGTCCATGAGGACCAAATCAAACTGAAAAATTCTGTTGTTAAAACAAGTGAGGAAAAAGAAAAAGAGAATGAAAAAGAGCAAAAAGAGATTGAGAGTGAAAAGGAATGTGAAACAGAAAAGAAAATTGAAAAAGAAGTTGAAGAAAGAAGAGAAAATGAGTTAGAAAAAGAAACAAAAGAAAAAGACGAGGAAAGGCTAGTGAGGAATGTTTTCACTAACCAAGATATGAATTTTTCTTGTGTTGCTACTTTTCAGGTTCCCGAAGGATCGAAAGATAACTTTCAACTTCAATACCTCTCAAATGAAAGACGCTTTCATACGATCAACTTAGGCAAAGATGAAATCACACTACATGATCCCGAAGGTAAGCGAGGTAAGGAAATTTTAGAAACCGAGTCCAGTGCAGATTTGAAAATTATTGATAAAACTTTTGGTGACTTAGTTCTTAAAAGATCCCCTCATTTTGATCCGATTAATTGTTACTCTTCGATTGTGGTTGATAAAGTCATTACGAAAAGAAGCGTGATTTGTTATTCTCTTGATTTACCTTGTGTAAAATCCTCGAATTTGTCCAAATCTGTTTTGGAGAATAAGGTAACGAAATTTTCCAAATTTGTTTTCAATTTATATTCGTGCCTTAAACAGTTTATGTGGTTGTACATGAAGTTTGAGTTCCATTTGACAAAGGTTAACTCAACAACGGAGATTCAACTACACTATGCCCCCGATGAGCGAAGGTTTGTTTTAAATGAAAAAGGTAAAATCGACCCTTATTCTTTTGCTTATCAAGGTAAGATGCTTGAAACCTTTGAAACACTTTTGTACTCCTCGGATAGCGACAAAGATCGTGTTGATGAACACTTAGATCGAAACGTGCTTGACTGTCCTATTTTATTTATTGATGATAAATCTATTTTGATGGTTGATAAAAAGATTCTTGTTTTTGATAATGCATGTGTGAGTGAATCTATAGACCGTCGATTAATGCATGGTATGATTATGCAACTCTGTGAACCATGTGAATCTTTTCAAATACCTACTTGTGACAATTATGTTTACCATTTGATTTATTACTCGCAATTTATTCATGGTTTGTGGGACAAATTTGAAACGACAGAATGCCTTAAAACATGTCCATCTTTGTTTTGAATATTTGACGAGGCAGTGGCGAGTAAATTAGGTTGTTTGCATGGTAATCTGAATTTGTCCATTCACATGCGTTATACCTGTTCTGTTATGCTTATGATTGGACTACAAGCTTGTTTCCGTTGCTATTTACTATCTCATGGCTATTCTTTTCAGTGGACTCAATTGCCATTAGTCCCGTTCGATAGAGGAAAGTCGAGTTCATTTGATTTTTTAGATTCGAGGACGAATCTTTTTGAGGAAGGGGGAATGATACGAGTCATAAAGGCCCAATCCAAGTTCAAGAACGTGATGGGCTCAAATTGCCACAAGGCCCAATAACGAGATCAAAGGCCCGACAAATGCGGTCCAAACTAAATGGGACCATTCAAGAGCTTGTTAGCAAGGCCTTAGATGCATACACGAGAGAACAAGAAAATCAAGATTCACTTTCTTGTTTTCAAGAAAATCAAGAAACTGAATCTTGGCCCAATTTTGCTGTTCGAAGAGATTTCAAGAATCAAGAAAATCAAGATTTCAAATCTTGGAAATCTATGTCCAAGAAACCAAATCTTGCAGCCAAAACGCATTGGATCTCCATTACGAGCGTCAACGACCCAATTTTGGTAGGAGATGGATCACGAGCCCAAATTCTTGAAGGCGAGGCCCAAAACCAAAATCCAGCCCAATCAAGAAATTTCTTCATACTTAGTTGAAAATCAGGCCAAAATGTCAAAGGGCCCAATTTGTAAACATCTTACTTGTTTAATTTAATTTTTTAATCTTTAGGAGCATTACATGTAAAATTCGGCCCAAAACAGCCTATATAAGTGCATGGCCGAATTTACCTTGTTATTTTATTAATTAGGTTTAATTTTATTAGTTACTTGTGAGATTAGGATTTGTTGGAGGCCTATATAAGCATTGGCCAGCCACCCTTTGTAAAATCATCTTATTATTATTTTTTATATCAAATTTCAGATTTGTTGAGTGCAGAATTTTCTTTGGGGTTTTCTCCAAGAATTCTCTCTTGAGTTTTCTTTAGAAGTTGTTTTAACAATCTTTTGATTGTGGGAGCCATCTTCAACCTTCTTCTTGCCATCGATATTCTTTGGAGGGGAGATTAGAGCCGTTTGAAGAGATTTGTGAAATCTTTTGGGATTTCAAGGATCTTTAGGACTTATCCTTTAATTTTTTTGTTCAATTTCTTTTATTTAATTCTACTTGTGCCGAATCTCAATTCTAATTTATTTGCTGTTTTATTTGTGTTTCCAGCCCTGTTTATCTTAAAGAATTGATCAATTTCACTTTTTGCTGGAGTTCGACAATCAGCCCTAAATCCCCAAATTCTAGGGTTCTTGCCGAATGCACACTTATTCTTCTTGGGTGAATTTGGTTGTGGAAACTTAGGGGAAACTTTCGTGGTGGTCAATTGAGCAGATCGCCCTCGCTTTCTCAGCCTCAATAGCCATTTTATGCCTTCAATTTCTTTCTTTCTCATTGACGCATAAACCCTAATTTGTTTCAAGAAATTCTGGTCGATCTAATTTGTTTGCTGATTTGGTGTTCTTTGAAAGATTCGGCTTGTGGGAGTTCATTCTTGGGAATCAATTTCGTGTTCTTGGTTTCAAGAAATCTCTTTCATAAGTGTTTCGTTCCTTGATTAGATCTTGCTGATTTTTAGGGTTCTTATTCCAGATTTTAATTTTCCAGATTTAATCTCGTTCTTTGTTTGATTTCAGATCTATTCGTTTAGAGCTTTCGTAGGAGTTTCCCGTGACTTGGCAACTCGATCTTGGTCGGCGTGCAATCCTTTATCACTTTCGTAATGACTTTATCAACCACAATCGAATAATAACAATTAATCAGATCAGAATGAGGGGATATTTTAAGAACTAAGTCACCAAAATTTTTATCAATAATTTTCAAATCTGCACGGGACTCGGTTGCTAAAATTTCCTTACCTGGCTTACCTTTGGGCTCATGTAGTGTGATTTGATCTTTGCCTATGTTGATCGTATGAAAGCGTCTTTCATCGGAAAGTTATTGAAGTTGAAAGTTATCTTTTAGTCTTTCTGGAACCTTTTCGACATCCTTCTTCATATGTGGCCAATGGAAGTGTTCTATCTCACGTAAAGGTGGTAAATCTTTAGGGGCCTCACTAAAAACATCCTCATAATCCTGCAAAAGACATTGAAACACACTAGGCAAACTTTCATTAATGTTAGATAGAGATAAACAGTTTTGCCTAAACCTCACAAGGATACAAGGCTGTTTATTGAGTAGGGCTCTCCACCCATCATTTTTTGTTGCAATTAACTTTTTTTCCTCTAGTTTTACCACTTACGGATTCACTCACCTTTGGGCCATTTAAATTTTGACTTTTTTCACTACTAGCCTCTTTTCTCTCTGTCTTTTTTATTTGTCCTTTCTCCTTCACCCCCTCACAAAATTTCATCATTTTTAATTAATCTTTATATACATCATTGGGATTTAAAGCAGCAAAAGTAAATTTTCGGCCTTTAAACACAAGAAAGTATCTATTGAGCTTGCCTTGGTGATATGAGCTCGCCCATGAAGATAGGTGCCGAATCCATGGAGTTGCCTATGGGGCCAATTACTCGAGCACGTGCCAAGAAGTTCCAAGATGCCGTAGCAAGCTATATTGCTCGAGTGTGGAGTGATGGGTTGGCTGCACACAAAACGCCCAGCTCAACTAGTTTGATTCGCACTTTTCTACAAGTTGATTTTAGCTCGTATCAGCTCAATTCAGCTCAATTCGGCACTTAACTAATTCAAGGAGCTGATTATATTCATTTTGAATAAATTACATTAGTTGTGTTAGTTTAGAATCAGCTCAAATCATTTAATTGAATAAATGTGTTTTAAATCTGGACATTTTAATTTAGCTTATTAAATGTGTCTTATATTAGTACATGTCTTTAATATGTCTATATTAAGTCACAAATTAAATATGTTTAGTTAATTACAAAGTTTTAATGTGTCTAGATTAAGACAAATTTATTAGTGGCTGCTAATTAATTTGTCTTAGCCGAATTAATGTGCAGCATTTTAATTTGTTCAGCTGCTGATTTCATGAGCTTTAAATATGTTTTTAACTGAATGTATTTGATATTTTTCAGATGCATTAGCTAGCTTAAAGGAAAAGGAAGGCAATTAAAAAAGGAGCATGTATTTGGGCACATGCATGGACGGCATTTAAAGTAGTGCTTCCTTGTGTTTCCAGCTGACTTTTCGTGCAGCTCAATGGACTTCAAGCTGCTATTTTAAGCTTCTCTAAGGGTCAATTTCGTGGAGATCAATGGCCAAAGAGTGCTTCATAATTTCCAGCAGCCAATTCACTTGGTGGCTGCTCATATTCGGCCAAAGAAGCATAACTTTTCAAGCTGCCCATTTCTCTTCTCCAAAGCAGCAATTAATCTCTTTTAAAACATTAGTTGAATGTGAATTTTAGCCATAAAAGGGGCCAGCCGAATCATCTCTTCTAGAAGGTTATTATTCAGATTTTTGTTTATGAATGTATCTAGGAAATTGCTAGGAAGTTTCCTAAAGAAGCTTAAGGCATAAGAATCTGATTAGGCTATTCGGCTACCTTAGTCCATCCTATAAATAGGCCATGTAATTCACATTTTGAGGTGAATGAACAATTTTATAGCTTTGCTAAATTGTGAGGTTGTTTTCAACTCTCGTTATTCTCCAACGACTAGTGAGACTTATCAAACATCTTTGTGGCGTCAAACTTGTCTTTGTTTATACTCGAACTTATCACTTTAATCCCAAAAGTGTGGCGTTCGATTCATACTGAGGTTCCTATCATATTTTGATAGTGGGTCGAAGTCTTTATCCATTTCACAAACCTTCCATCAACACCTTACCAACCTAAGCATTCTCATAAGATACGGGTTAACACACTACCATTGTGTTAGTTCGACTTTGAATCCTTAGCCAAATTGCATTCTTTGACTTTTGTTTCATTTCCTAAATCAACCAAACTCATTTGAGCCTTAATCATCTTTTTCTTCTAGCTTATTTTGTAAAGCTTTCAAATTACTCTTAATTCACGATCAGGTAATTTCTACGACTTAATTCGTTAACGAGGTGAGGGCGTATCAAGTTGGTATCAGAGCTTGTCGAATTAGAGTAAGAATCGTTGTAATCAGTATTACGAGATTGTAAAAAAAATTCGAAAAAAAAATTCGGAAAAAAAAATTATTTTGTGTTCAAAACTTTCTCTTGTATTCAGCAAAGTGTAAAAAAAAGTTCGTAGTTGGATTGTAAAAGCATTGTTTGCTGCCCGAGGAACTGTATCTATATAGCCACACTATTTCCTTCTATTTTTCTTTGTTTGTTAGCCTACCCGATCCTAAAATATTTTCCTACCAAGCCACATCTATTTTGTAAGCCGACCCCAATCGGTTTTTATTTGTCAAACTTAGTTTGCGAAGAATTTCGAGAGGCGAAGACCGAGTGGTAAAAGGCAAGAGAGATTAGTGAGACTATTAGAGAGTAGAAAAGCCAAATTGAGTGATTATTCTTTGTGAGTGATTGGTGAGTTCTTGCTGTGAGTTTTTAAAAGAACTTTTAAAATGTCACGAAGCTCGGAAAGGAATCCAAATGAGGGAGGTGGATTTCGTCCCTTAAGAAACGTTGGAGGTGGAGTGTCGGATCTCACTTTACAAGCCATTATGCGAGAAATGGAGCGATTGTTTGATCGCAAGCTTGAACCAATCGAAGACCGCTTATATCGAGTTGAACTCCGAAATCAACGCGAAGCGACTCCAGAAGGTCCAAGGCAAGAATGAGAGCGGCCAGTTGACAACTTTGATGAGGTAGGTGATTCCGAGAGTGATCACTTGTCGGATCGAAACCGCCCACAACAAGTCCAACAAAATCGGGTCCCAAGAAATCAATATCGTCCCGATGACAATCTCAAAAACATCAAGATATCTATTCCACCGTTTCAAGGAAAGAATGATCCCGAATCTTACTTGGAGTGAGAAAAGAAAATGGAACTCGTGTTCGAGTGCCATAACTATTCAGAAAATAAGAAGGTAAAGCTCGCCGCCATTGAATTCTCGGATTATGCGATCGTATAGTGGGATCCATTGGTGACTAGCCGAAGGAGGAATGGGGAGAGGCTTATCTCTACGTGGGCCGAAATGAAGGCTGTTATGCGCAAGCGATTTGTTCCCTCCTATTACCATCGAGAGTTGTACCAACGATTGCAAAGTCTCACTCAAGGCAACTGAAGCGTCGAGGACTACTACAAAGACATGGAAATTGCTATGATAAGAGCCGACGTGGACGAGGATCGTGAAGCAACAATGGCGAGGTTTCTAGCCGGCCTAAATCGAGATATTGCCAATATCGTCGAGCTACAACACTATGTAGAAGTTATGGACATGGTGCATATGGTAATAAAAGTGGAAAAGCAATTGAAACGGAAAGGATCCACTCAAACATATCTAACGGCTTCTACCAACAAGTGGGCTCAATGGACTAGCAAAGCTCCTAATCGGCCTAAGGAGCCTTTTGTTGCTGCTAAATCCAATCCACCAAGTGGCGAAGCTAGCAAAAATAAAAACGAGGCTGCTTCGAATCATTCTCGCGATATCAAGTGTTTCAAGTGTCAAGGAAGAGGCCACATTGCGAGTCCATGTCCTAATTGACGAGTGATGGTGGTTCGTTCAAATGGCGAGATTGAGTCCGAAGATAAACAAGAGGAGGAGCCTGAAATTCCCATGGAGGAAGGTGAAGAGCTCAAGCTGCCCGTTGAAGGTGAATTACTTGTTGTCAAAAGGAGTTTGAATATCCAAGTAGCCGAGGAGGAACAACAACGAGATAACATCTTCCACACCCGTTGCCATGTTCAAGGTAAGGTGTGTAGTTTGATTATTGACGGAGGTAGTTGCACCAACGTCGGAAGTTCTTTTCTTGTTGAAAAACTTGGTTTAGCCACCACAAAGCATCCAACTCCTTACAAGCTACAATGGCTAAATGACGGAGGTGAACTCAAGGTGACGAAGCAAGCAAAAGTGGCATTTTCCATAGGCAAGTACCAAGACAAGGTGATTTGTGATGTCGTGCCCATGCACGCGGGACATTTGTTATTGGGGCGTCCTTGGCAATTTGACCGATGAGTAGTCCACGACGGCTATACAAACCGATATTCATTCAAGCACCTTGGAAGGAATGTTACATTAGCTCCGCTCACACTGAAGCAAGTGCATGAAGACCAACTTAAGATGAAGCAATCTATTGAGCGAGAAAAAGAAAAAGAGAAAAACAAAAAGAGTGAAAAGAAAAAGAAAGAAACGAATGATGAGAGTGAGATAAAAACAAGAGTGACAAAAGACAAAGAACAAGAGTATGAAAATAAAAAAACGAGTGTTTTTGCTACAAAAAGAGAGATTCAAAAATTGATGTTGGCAAGGCAACCCATCTTTGTACTTATGTACAAAGAGTGTTTATTGAAAACTAACGATCTTGAAAACACTTTGCCTACTCTTATCGTTTCTTTATTGCAGGAATTTGGAGATGTTTTCCCGAAGAAGTGCCAAATGGCCTACCTCCCATTCGAGGAATCGAGCACCAAATCGACTTTGTGCCCGGTGTTGCAATTCCAAATAGGCCAGCATATAGAAGTAATCCTGAGGAAATGAATGAATTGGAAAAGCAAGTAGCCGAATTAATGGAGAAGGGCTACATCCGTGAAAGCTTAAGTCCGTGCGCGGTTCCGGTATTGTTGGTCCCTAAAAAGGATGGAACATGGCGAATGTGTGTTAACTGCCGCGCTATCAACAAAATCACAATAAGATATCGCCATCCTATTCCCCGCCTCGACGACATGCTTGATGAACTTAATGGAGCCCAATTGTTTTCGAAGATTGATTTAAAAAGTGGGTATCATCAAATCAGAATGCGGGAGGGAGACGAATGGAAAACTGCGTTCAAAACGAAGTATGGTTTGTATGAATGGTTGGTAATGCCATTCGGACTTACCAACGCTCCTAGTACTTTCATGCGTCTCATGAATTATGTTTTACATTCGTTCATTGGGAAATTCTGTGTTGTGTATTTTGATGATATTTTAGTCTATAGCAAAAGTTTGGAAGATCATATTCAACACCTACGTGCGGTGCTTGAAGTGTTGCGAAAAGAGGTACTTTATGCCAACTTAAAGAAATGTTCTTTTTGCACTAATGAAGTTGTCTTCTTAGGTTTTGTGGTAAGTGCTCGTGGTTTAGAAGTTGATCAAGAAAAGGTTAAGGCGATCAACGAATGGCCGCGTCCAACTAACATCAGCCAAGTGAGGAGTTTTCATGGGTTGGCAAGCTTCTACCGAAGGTTTGTGCCTAATTTTAGTTCTATAGCTGCCCCGTTGACAGGTATAATTAAGAAAAATTATCCTTTTGTATGGACTGATGAGCAAGAGAATTCTTTTAATAAGCTTAAAGAATGTCTAACTAATGCACCATTGTTGTCTTTACCTGATTTTAATAAGACATTCGAGATAGAGTGTGATGCTTCAGGTATCGGTATTGGCGCTGATTTGATGCAAGATGGACGACCCGTTGCGTATTTTAGTGAAAAGCTCAATGGATATACATTGAACTACCCAACGTATGACAAGGAATTGTATGCGTTGATTCGAGCCCTAGAGACATGGCAACACTATTTATGGCTGAAGGAATTCGTAATTCATTCAGACCATGAGGCTCTAAAGCATTTGAAAGGACAAACCAAGCTCAATAAACGTCATGCCAAGTGGGTGGAGTATTTGGAGTCTTTCCCGTACGTGATCAAGTATAAAAAGGGTAAGGAAAATGTTGTAGCCGACGCCCTATCACGAAGGTATGCACTTGTTAATTTAATGGATTCTAAATTGCTTGGTTTTGAATTTATCAAAGATCTTTATAAATCCGATGCTGACTTTGGTGAAATTTATGAGTCTTGTTCGCATGGTGCTTGTGAAAAGTACTTTCAGCATGAGGGCTATTTATTTCGTGAGGGCAAGCTTTGTCTACCTCAAAGTTTCTATGCGAAATGTGCTTGTTGAAGAAGCCCATAGTGGTGGACTTATGGATCACTTTGGGATTGCCAAAACTCTAGCAATTTTGCACGAACATTTCTATTGGCCCAAAATGAAACGCGACGTACTAAGGAAATGTGATCGTTGCATCACTTGTAAGAAGGCAAAGTCACGAATCAAACCGCATGGTTTATACACCCCGTTGCCTATTCCCGATGCACCGTGGGTAGATATTTCAATGGACTTCGTTCTGGGCCTTCCAAGAACCAAAAGAGGAAGAGATTCAATATTTGTTGTCGTAGACCATTTTTCAAAAATGGCCCATTTCATACCTTGTAATAAAACTGATGATGCTACTAACGTTGCTAATTTGTTTTTCAAGGAAGTTGTCAGGTTGCTTGGAATTCCTCGTACTATCGTTTCTGACCGTGACACAAAGTTTCTAAGTCATTTTTGGAGGACGTTGTGTGGAAAATTGGGAACCAAACTTCTATTTTTGACGACATGCCACCCTCAAACGGATGGCCAAACCGAAGTAGTAAACCGTGTGCTATCGACTTTGTTTCGAGCTATTTTGCAAAAGAATTTGAAAATATGGGAAGATTTCTTACCTCATGTGGAGTTCGCCTACAATCAAACCGTTCATTCCGCTACGAAATTTTCTCCTTTTGAGGTAGTATATGGTTTTAACCCCATTACCCCTCTTGATTTGGTTCCTATGCCTGCTAATGAGTTAGTGCATGTAGATGGTAAAAGAAAGGCCAATTTTGTCAAACAATTGCACAAAAAGGTCAAAGATAATATCGAGAGGAGGACTGAACAATATGTTTGAATTGCTAATAAGGGACGCAAACGAGTTGTATTCGAACCCAGTGACTGGGTTTGGATTCACTTGCGCAAGGAACGATTTCCCGAGCAAAGGAAATCCAAATTGCAATCAAGGGGTGACGGTCCATTTCAAGTGTTGGAGCAGATTAATGATAACGTTTACAAAATTGACCTACCGGGTGAGTATGGAGTGAGTGCAAGTTTTAACGTTGCTGATCTCTCTCCCTTTGATGTAGGTGACGATTCGAGGACGAATCGCTTCGAAGAGAGGGAGGATGATATGAGCTTGCCCATGAAGATAGGTGCCGAATCCATGGAGTTGCCTATGGGGCCAATTACTCGAGCACGTGCCAAGAAGTTCCAAGATGCCGTAGCAAGCTATATTGCTCGAGTGTGGAGTGATGGGTTGGCTGCACACAAAACGCCCAGCTCAACTAGTTTGATTCGCACTTTTCTACAAGCTGATTTTAGCTCGTATCAGCTCAATTCAGCTCAATTCAGCACTTAACTAATTCAAGGAGCTGATTATATTCATTTTGAATAAATTACATTAGTTATGTTAGTTTAGAATCAGCTCAAATCATTTAATTGAATAAATGTGTTTTAAATCTGGACATTTTAATTTAGCTTATTAAATGTGTTAACACCTTACCAACCTAAGCATTCTCATAAGATACGGGTTAACACACTACCATTGTGTTAGTTCAACTTTGAATCCTTAGCCAAATTGCATTCGTTGACTTTTGTTTCATTTCCTAAATCAACCAAACTCATTTGAGCCTTAATCATCTTTTTCTTCTAGCCTATTTTGTAAAGCTTTCAAATTACTCTTAATTCACGATCGGGCAATTTCTACGACTCAATTCGTTAACGAGGCGAGGGTGTATCACTTGGTGTGTAACATCACGATCAAATTGCCAAGGCTGTCCAAGGAGCAAGTGTGTCGCATGCATTGGGACCACATCACACTATACCTCATCTTCGTAATTCCCGAGCTTAAAAGTGATCAAGGCCTGTTTTGTAACTTTAACTTCCGAGCATTCATTAAGCCACTGAAGGTGATACGGCTTAGGGTGCTCGGTATAAGGTAACTTTAAAGAATCCACCAAATAATTGCTCACTACATTCGAACAACTCCCACTATCAATAATAAGTGAACATAAGTTACCTTTTATAAAACACCTAGAATGGAAAATATTGGTCCTTTGATTATCAACATCGTCTCTCATTTGGATGTTAAGGGTGCGACGGACTACAAGGACCTCATTATGGTCATTATTCTCATCATCGTCTTGACCAATTCTAGACATCTTATTTTAAAACCTGCAAAACAAACACTCAACACTCAAAAAAATTAACAAACCACACCGTTAAACACTCAAAGGAAAATCAAATTCTCAAAGAGGTAGAATTCAATCTTGTGAGTTCTTTAGTAGAGTCTATATCAATCAATTTGGAAAGTGTATGAACCATAACTACCAAGGAATCCTAACTGCACTATGAGTCCAAAAAGTGACGAGACACCAACTGATTTGTGTCGCACCGAGGAAGAATTGTGCACACTTTTAAATACTACTAACACAAGAAACAAGAAGGTGTTAGATAGTATAAAGGAATAATAAAAGCAAAACAAATGAAAACCTACAGCTAAGAATCAATAAAAATTGCTGAAATCGAAAACCCGAAAAACTGCGGAGTAACTTGACAACTTTGTTCGAGGTGTTCTCGATCTCCAAAAATCACAAAATTAAATTTGGAATGTCCTTAAATATTTAATTTTTGATCTGGAAAATATGGGCACCAAAATCAACCCGCTGAATCTTTTTTTAAATTTTTATTGGATTTCGTCTTTTTCAATTTTTTTGACTTTTTCGACTGACTTTTTGTGGGAAATATTTTTTTATACTCAATCACAGTGCCAAAAATCTGTATGTAAAATTTTAGATCAATCATACATCGTTTACTAGAGTCTAGAAAAATGGTTTTGATTTTACGCTGCAAATTTTGGTTTGGAACTTCGGTAAACAAAACTTCTAAATCTGTTCTGGTTACAATTTTAATAAACGAGCTGTTACTCTGGTTTTAAGTGATAATTAAACTAATGTTTGGAATTCGTAAGGTAAACTATTACTGAATTTTGTTAAAAGCGAGCAAAGGTGATTTGAAAAAGGAAATTTCTTATCTTGGTTTAGTTTAATAAAGCTTTTCATAAGTGCTTTTTAAATTTTTTAAATTTTGTTCTGTTACTCTCGTTTATTTTTTAAAATTTTTATTGGATTTCGTATTTTTCAATTTTTTTGACTTTTTCGACTGACTTTTTGTGGCAAATATTTTTTTATACTCAATCACAGTGCCAAAAATCTGTATGTAAAATTTTAGATCAATCATACATCGTTTACCCACTATCAATAATAAGTGAACATAAGATACCTTTTATAAAACACCTATAATGGAAAATATTGGTCCTTTGGTTATCACAATCGTCTCCCATTTGGATGTTAAGGGTGCGGCAGACTACCATCTTATTTTTTTTCTCTTTTTTTTGAAATACCTGTAAAACAAATACTCAACACTCAAAAGAAAAATTAGCAAACCTCACCGTTAGTCACTAAAAAAATCAAATTCTCAATGAGGTAGAATTCAGTCTTGTGAGTTCTTTACTAGAGTCTATATCAACCAATTAGAAAGTGTATGAACCGAAACTACCAAAGAGTCCTAATCTGCACTAAGATGCCAAAACTGACGAGACACCAATTAATTTGTGTTGCACCGAGGAAGAATTGTGCACACCTTAAAATCCTACTAACACAAGAAACAAGAAGGTCTTAGATAGTGTAAAGGAAGAATAAAGGCAAACAAATGAAAACCTACAACTAAGAATCAATAAAAATTGCTGAAATCGAAAAACCCGAAAAACTGCGGAGTAACTTGACAACTTTGTTCGAGGTGTTCTCAATCTCCAAAAATCACAAAATTAAATTTGGAATGTCCTTAAATATTTAATTTTTGATCTGGAAAATATGGGCACCAAAATCAACCCGCTGAATCTTTTTTTAAATTTTTATTGGATTTCGTCTTTTTCAATTTTTTTGATTTTTTCGACTAACTTTTTGTGGGAAATATTTTTTTATACTCAATCACAGTGCAAAAAATCTGTATGTAAAATTTTAGATCAATCATACATCGTTTACCCACTCAAATGAATTTTTTTCGAAAAATTTTTCTGGGTAAAACTGCTGTTTGTAGTTTAAAAAATAGAGATCAGTTTAGAAATTAACCAAGAACACCCAAAATATGATACCAAATGATAGAAGGTTGACGCGTGGACCAAGATCGAGTTGTCAAGTCACGGGAAAATTCTTACGAGGCTCTAGACGATCGGATCTGAAAACGAAACAGAAAACTAAGATTAGATTCAATTAGATTTGAATAGATAGTATCCAAAACAATAAAGAACAGCCAAGAAACAAATGCCTTTAAGAATAACAAATCTTGGATGTCAAGAACACGAATTGGTAATCGAATTAAACCCCAATCTACCGAATCTGAAAAGAACAATCACAAATAGTAAGTTAATTTTAAAAGTCCAGGAAATTGATGGAATAAAAGATAGGGTATGGACGACAAGAACAAAAGAAAGATTTAAGAATCGAAAACGGTTCTTGGAGCCCAAGAAGATGTCGATTTGCCCAAATTGAAATAGCAAATTAATTTCCCCCAAAATTCCAGCAACCGAACTCAACCAGATTTGAAAAGGAGAAATCGGTAAGAATAATGGAATTTAGGGATCTTGAATGATCTTTGCTGCCAAGAACAAAGGGGGCCGATCCGATTTTGAATGATGAAGAGATCTTGGAGTTTTGGAAAGGCTGAAACGCAACAAGAATAGCAAACAAGTTAGTTAATAAAAATCGACACAAGCAGAATTTAAAAGATAGGATGAACAGCAAGAAATAAAGATAAAGTTCTAAGAAGCCATGAAATCCTGAAAGATTTCACAACTCCCTTCAAACGGCTCTAATCTCCCCTCCAATAAAGATCAATGGCAAGAAGAAGGCTGAAGATGGCTCCCACAATCAAAAAGATTGTTAAAACAACTTCTAAAGAAAACTCAAGAGAAAATTCTTGGAGAACTCAAAGAGAATTTTCACTCAAAACAAATCTGAAATTTTCAAAGTGTTTCGAATGTCTGGAACAAGGGTTGCCGGCCATGCCTATAAATAGGCCTTATAACTATTTCCTAATCTCATTAGGAAAACTTAAAAAAAACCTAATTAACAAATTTAAGAGAGAAATTCGGCCAAGGCATTCTAATGGGCTGTTTGGGCTGAATTTTTACATATAATACTCCTAAAGTCTAAAAATTAAATTAAACAATTAAAATTTTTACAAATTGGGCCACTTTAACAATTTGGCCTGGTTTTCAACTAAGTATGGTTTGACTTCTTGGTTGGGCTTGGAATTCTCTTATTAGGCCTTGCCTTCAAGAACTTGGGCTTGTAGTCCATCTCCTACCGAAATTGGCTTGTTGATGCTTGTAACAGAGATCCAATGCGCTTGGGCTGCAAGATTCGGTTTCTTGGACAAAGATTTCCAAGATTTGAAATCTTGATTTTCTTGATTCTTGAAATCGCTCCAAACAGCAAAATTGGGCCAAGATTCGGTTTCTTGATTTTCTTGAAAACAAGAAAGTGAATCTTGATTTTCTCTTTCTTTCGTGTACGCATCTAAGGCCTTTGTGACTCGTATCAATTTTTCTAGGTAAAAAATTGCTATTTACTATTTTTAAAAGGAAATCAGTTTAGAAATCAACCAAGAACACCCAAAGCACCCAAAATCTGATACCAAAGATCGAGTTTCCAAGTCACGGAAAACTCCTATGAAAACTCTAAATGCTTGGATCTGAAATGGAACAGAAAAATTAAATCTTAGAATTCCAGATCTGAAATAGAAACCCCAAAATAATAAAAGATCAGTCAAGAATTAAAACACTTATAGATAGCTAATCTTGGATGACAAGAACACGAAATTGAATTCAAGAAAGGTCCCAAACAGCCGAATCTGAAAAGAAAAACCCAAAAATCTGTAAATTAAATTTAAACTTAGCAGATCACGAAATCAACTAGATCTGGGGTTTGGACGCAAAAAAAGAGGGGTTTTGTGAAATCAAAACGTTTCTTTTTGTCCAAGGTTGATGCGAAACAGATTCTTGAAGGTTGAACGGGCTGGAGACGCAACAAGAGAGTTTAAACAAGTTAGATAATGAAATCGACACAAGCAGAAAATTAAAAGATTGAATAGCAAGAAAAATAAAGATAAAGTCCTGAAAAGCCTTGAAATCAAGAAAAATTTCACAACTCCCTTCAAACGGCTCTAATCTTCCCTCCAATGAAGAACAATGGCAAGAAGAAGGCTGAAGATGGCTCCCACAATCAAAAAGATTGTTAAAACTCCTTCTAAAGAAAACTCAAGAGAAAATTCTAGGAGAACTCAAAGAAAATTTTCACTCAACAAAACAAATCTAATTTCAATGTATTATTCAAGTATATTGTGTATAAGGGTGACTGGCCAAGCCATACGTATAGGCCTTCTAACTATTTTCCTAGTCCTAATAGGAAAACTAGAAAAAAACCTAATTTTTTTTGACTTTCAAGGGGAAATTCAGCCAAGGACTTTAAATGGGCCTCTTGGATTGAATTTTTACATAGAAATTTATTCATAAAGTCTAAAAATAAAAACTAAGTATTTAAAGAATTAAAAGTTAACAAATTGGGCCACTTTGACAATTTGGCCTGATTTTCAACTAACTCTAATTTAAATTTCTTGATTGGGCTTGGAACATCTTATTGGGTCGTTTCTTCAAGCATTTGGGTTTGTAATCTGTTCTCTCCTGATACGAGTCACAAAGGCCCAACCTAAGCCCAAGAACATGATGGGCTCAAATTACCACAAATGCATTCCAAACTAAATAGGACCATCCAGGAGTCCATTAGTAAGGCCTTAGATGGATATACGAGAGAAAGAGAAAATCAAGATTTCAAATCTTGGAAATCTTGGTCCAAGAAACCAAATCTTGCAGCCAAATCGCATTGGATCTCCGTTACGAGCCTCAACGACCCAATTTCGGTAAGAGATGAAATACAAGCCCAAGTTCTTGAAGGCAAGGCCCAATAAGATGAGTCCAAGCCTAAACAAGAAGACAAACCGTACTTACTTGAAAATCAGGCCAAATTGTCAAAGTGGCCCAATTTGTAAAGTTTTATTTTTTAAATACTTAGTTCAAATTTTTATGTAGATATTCAGTCCAAGAGGCCCAATTAAAAGCCCTTGGCCGAATTTCCATTTAAATAATAAAATAATTAAGAGTTTTTTTTATTTTTAGTTTTCTAATTAGATTAGGAAAACACTTGAGAGGCTTATATAAAGGCTAGGCCGGCCACCTTGTTATTCACTTCTCAATTATATTGAAAATTTCAGATTTGTTTAAGTGCAGAATTCTCTTTGAGTTTTTCTCCAAGAATTCTCTCTTGAGTCTTCTTTAGAAGTTGTTTTAACAATCTTTTGATTGTGGGAGCCATCTTCAACCTTCTTCCTGCCATTGATATTCTTTGGAGGGGAGATTAGAGCCGTTTGAAGGGAGTTGTGGAATCTTTCGAGATTTCAATGCTTTTTAGGACTTATCTTTTAATTTCTTGTTGTCAATTTTTCCTTTAAATTCTGCTAGTGTCGATCCCTTTATCTAACTTGTTTTCATCTTCTTGTTTGTTTCAGCCCTCTTTAATTACTAAAGAAAATCGATCAGCCCTCTCTTTGGCAGCCAAGTTCGAGCCAAATCATCTTTTCCCTAATTGATCTCGCTGAATTTCTCCTTCTCGTTCTGATTCAATCAGTTGCTGGAATTTCAATTGATTTGCTGATTGGATTCTTAATTTCTTTTCGGATTTGGTTGGAAGGGATCATAGAACTTCTTGATTGTCGATTATCAATCTTGTCCATCAATTTCCTCCATCTTGCCGCCCAAATCCCTAATTTTGTTCAAGTTTTTATTTTTATAATCTGTTAAATTTAATCTCGCCGTTTTGTGTTGCTTATCAGATTCGATTGATTGGAAAACTTTCTTGAAGTCCAATTTCACGTTCTTGGTTATCAAGATTCATCACTAATAAGCATTCTCACTTTTTGGCTAATTCTTTATTGATTTGGGAATTTCTTTATTTTAGATCTGGAATTTTAATCCTTTTCTGTTTCGTTTCAGATCTGATTGTTTAGAGCTTTCGTAGAAGTTTCCCGTGACTTGACAACTCGATCTTGGTCCGCGCGCAACCCTCTATCATTTGGTATCAGATTTTGGGCATTTTGGGTGTTTTTGGTTGATTTCTAAACTGATATCTATTTTTTAAACTACAAACAGCAGTTTTACCCAGAAAATTTTTTTGAAAAAAATTCATTTGAGTGGGTAAACGTTGTCTGATTTATCTGAAATTTTACATACATATTTTTGGCACTGTAATTGAATATAAAAAAATATTTCCCACAAAAAAGTCAGTTGAAAATTTTAAAATAATTGAAAATACGAAATTCAATAAAAATTAAAAAAAATATTCAGCGGGTTGAGTTTGGTGCCCAAACTTTCTAGATCAAAAATTAAATATTTAAGGACATTCCAAATTTAATTTTGTGATTTTTGGAGATCGAAAACACCTCGAATGAAGTTGTCAAGTTACTCCGCAGTTTTTCAGGTTTTCTGGTTTCAACAATTTTTATTGATTCTTAGCTATAGGTTTTTCATTTGTTTGCCTTTATTCTCCCTTTACATTATCTAACACCTTATTGTTTCTTGGGTTAGTAGGATTTTTAAAGTCTGCACAATTCTTCCTCCGTGCAACACGAATCAAGTGGTGTTTTATCAGTTTTGGCATCCTAGTGCAAATTAGGATTCTTTGGTAGTTCGGTTCATACGCTCTCTAATTGGTTGATATAAACTCTACTAAAGAACTCACAAGACTGAATTCTACCTCATTGAGAATTTAAATTTTCTTTTTGAGTGATTAACGGTGAGGTTTGCTAACTTTTATTTTTGAGTGTTGAGTGTTTATTTTGCACGTTTTTGAAATTTTCTAAGGTTGGTCAAGGTGATAATGACCATAATGATGTCTATGACACATTTAAAAAATTCCAACAACAGTTAGACGAATAGGCTACTGCACTTCGAACTTTGACTACTACCATCAATGAGGTGAGATTAAATCAAGAGCCTCAATATCGAGAGCCAATTAAAGAAGATGTGGATAACCAGCCTCCTTCTTATAGGCGCGGTCCTCAACGTGTCCCTAGAACTGATGCTAATTTTCATGATCGTGGTTAACCCTCTTTGGCAAAATCGAAGTTCACAATTCCCCAATTTCATGGTTAGAATGATCCAGAAACTTATTGTGAATAGGAATCTAAGATTGAACTTATGTTTCGATATTATAAATGTTCGGATGATGAAAAGGTAGCGTTAGCAACGCTGGAATTTTCAGATTATGCATTAAGTTGGTGGACTCAATTTGGGGTGAATTGTCATCGGAATTATGAAGGTGAGATTTTGAATGGGAGGAGTTGAAACAGATTATGCGTAAAAGGTTTATTCCACCTAACTACTATAGAGAGATTAAAACAAAGCTGAGACGATTTGTTCAAGGTAGTAGGACGGTGGATGAATATTTTAAGGAGATGGAGATGCTCGTTCAGAGAGCTAATGTGGAGGAGGATGAGGAAACAACTATTGTTCGATTTATTGATGGTTTGAACAGGCCGATAGCTAATACATTGAGGCTACAAACTTACATTGATTTGGAAGAAGCAGTTCATAAAGCCATTGAGATCGAGAAACAACTAAAGGAACAAAGGTTTGGTTCCTTCTCTACTTCACAATATTACCGAGGTAACAATTCCAATTCTGATTTTAAGAGTTCAAAATCACCTTTTGTTACTAATAAGTCTTCTTTGAGTAATGGAAGTAAGCAATCAGATTGGAAAAAAGGGGCTGCTGTTAAAACACAAACACCTTCTAAGCAACCCAATTTAGGTGATTCGAGTGTGAAGAGAACTCGTAAAATTGAATGCTTTAAGTGCAAAGGGCGTGGTCATTATAGTAGGGAATGCCCTAACACGAGATTACTTCTTCTGAAAGATAATGGTGAGTACATTTCCGACTCTGATAAAACAGTTCCAGATATGCCAGAACTTGTGGATGACAGTGATAATGGCGAAGAGTTGGTCGAACCACCAAAAGAAGGGGACTTTGCTAATTTTCAATGCCTTGTAGTTCGCCGAACCCTTAACATCCAGATAAAAGATGATGACAACCAAAGGACCAATATTTTCCGTTCTCGGTGT
The DNA here is from genome assembly GCF_007990345.1 of Gossypium hirsutum. NCBI lineage: Eukaryota > Viridiplantae > Streptophyta > Magnoliopsida > Malvales > Malvaceae > Gossypium > Gossypium hirsutum. The sequence goes on from NC_053444.1 coordinate 26,107,820, forward strand.
TTTATTAAAGGTAACTTATGTTCACTCATTATTGATAGTGGGAGTTGCTCGAATGTAGTGAGTAGCTATTTGGTGGATTCTTTAAAGTTGCCTTGTACCAAACACCCTAAGCCATATCACCTTCAGTGGCTTAATGAATGTTCTGAAGTAAAATTTACGAAACAGTCCTTGGTCACTTTTAAGCTCGGGAATTATGAGGATGAAGTATGGTGTGATGTGGTCCCAATGCATGCGGCACACTTGCTCCTTGGACGGCCTTGGCAATTTGATCGCAATGTTACACACCAAGGTAAACTTAATCGATACTCACTAGTGTCTAAAGGTAGGAAATTTACTTTTTCTCCTTTAAATCTCACTGATGTACATAAAGATCAATTGAAGATGATGAAATTTTGTGAGGGGGTAAGGGAGAAAGGACAAGTACAAAAGACAGAGAGAAGAGAGGCTAGTAGTGGAAAAAGTCAAAATTTAAAAAGCCCAAAGGTGAGTGAATCCATAAGTGGTAAAATGAGCAGAAAAAATTTTTTGGCAACAAAAAAAGATGTGAGGAGAGCCCTACTCAATAAACAACCTTGTATCCTTGTGAGGTTTAGGCAAAATTATTTATCTTTATCTAACATTAACGAAAATTTGCCTAGTGTGTTTCAGTCTCTTTTGTAGGATTATGAGGAGATTTTTAGTGAGGCCCTTAAAGGTTTACCTTCTTTACGAGGGATAGAGCATCAAATTGACTTAGTACCCGGAGCTTCAATACCAAATCGACCAGCCTATAGATGCAACCCTGAGGAGACAAAGAAATTGCAAAGGTAAGTTGAGGAATTACTAGACAAAGGGTACATTCGTGAGAGCCTAAGTCCTTGTGTCGTTCCTGTCTTATTGGTACCAAAGAAAGATGGTATGTATCGAATGTGTGTTGATTTCCGTCCAATCAACAAAATAACGGTAAAGTATCGACACCCAATTCCTAGACTTGATGATATGCTTGATGAGTTACATGGTTCAATCATATTTACTAAAATTGATTTAAAAAGCGGTTATCATCAAATTCGAATAAGGGAAGGGGATGAATGGAAAAAACCTTTAAAACAAAATTTGGATTGTATGAATGGTTAGTTATGCCTTTCGGCCTTACTAATGCACCTAGTACATTTATGAGATTAATGAATCATGTTTTAAGGCTTCATTTGGGTAAATTCGTAGTAGTTTACTTTGATGATATTTTAATTTACTCCAAGACATTAGATGATCATGTTTTCCATGTTAGAACTGTTTTGGATATTCTGCGAGCTGAAAAATTATTTGCCAACCTTGATAAATGCACATTCTATTTTGATAAACTAATATTCTTAGGTTTCATAGTTAGTGCTCAAGGTATTCATGTCGATGAGGACAAAGTCAAGGTAATTAAGGAGTGGTCGACTCCTCAATCGGTAACTCAGGTAAGATCTTTCCATGGTTTAGCTAGTTTTTATAGACGATTTGTGAAAGATTTCTCTACTATTGTTGCCCCATTAACAGAGGTGATAAAGAAACCAGTGGGTTTCAAATGGGGTGAAACCCAAGAAAAGGCTTTTCAGACCCTAAAAGCTAAGTTATGTTCTACTCCTCTTCTTAAATTGCCTAATTTTTCTAACACTTTTGAACTTGAGTGTGATGCTTCAGGAATTGGAATTGGCGCCATTTTAATGCAAGATAAGCAACCTATTGCTTATTTTAGTGAGAAATTGAATGGTGCACAATTAAACTACTCAACTTATGACAAAGAACTATTGGCATTGGTTCGTGCACTTCAAGTATGGCAACATTATTTGCTGCCTAATGAGTTTGTCATACATACAGATCATGAATCCCTTAAATGGCTAAAGGGACAAGGTAAGTTGAGTAAACGGCATGCCCGATGGGTAGAATTCATTGAAACATTCCCTTATGTGATAAAATATAAAACAGGTAAAGATAATGTAGGTGCCAATCCTTTGTCTAGCCAATATGCTTTAATAACTACATTGAATGCTAAAGTCTTAGGGTTTGAACATATTAAGGAGTTATATGGTGATGATGCTGATTTCGGCCATATTTATAAGAATTGTGGACATACGACTTTTGAAAATTTTATCTTGTAGATGGCTTTCTTTTTTGTATAAACAGGTTATGCATACCAAAGTGTTCCATGAGAGACTTATTAATTCATGAAGCCCATAGAGGGGGTTTAATGAGACATTTTGGAGTGGCCAAAACACTAGACATACTGCAAGAACACTTCCATTGGCCACATATGAAGAAGGATGTTGAAAAGGTATGTTCCAAGTGCATTACATGTGAACAAGCAAAATCTAATGTAATGCCTCATGGCCTTTACACTCCTTTACCGATTCCTACTTCACCTTGGATAGACTTATCCATGGATTTTATTCTAGGTTTGCCTCGAACTAAGAAAGGAAGAGATAGTATATTTGTTGTTGTTGACAGGTTTTCAAAGATGGTGATGCGATCTGGCCCAGGTTAATCGAGTCGTTTCACGTAGATGCCCGATCGTCGATGAGGAGTTTCGTACCAAAAGGATGGTTTGTTTGTAATCGGCTAAAAATATGTAGTAAAGTGATGGATATAAGTTCACAAAGGGGTAAGTAGGATATGGATAGGTTTGACAACAATGGATCAGCCACCATTCATTGAAAGAGGCCTTACATGGACCGTCCCATACATTGAACCTATCATGCATGAACCTTGTTTAATTACTCTCCAAATTCAGCTCACCTACAAAAACACATGAACCAAAATTAAATCACATAAAATTCAGCTGAACAAACATTAATATAATTTAGACACACTAATTAAACATAAATTAATTAGACAAATTTAATAAAGTCTTAACAAAACATATTAAATTCGGCCAAGACACATTTAAAACATATAATAAGTCAAAACATAATTATGAGCTGTAGTAATTTAAGCTAAATTAATAAATTACTTAATTTATTTAGACATTAAAATAAATGAGTTGAAATAAACTTAAGCCAAGCTCAAACGAGCTGAATTAAGCTCATGTGAGCTAAATCGAGCTGGGAAAAACTAAGATTGAGCTTGTTGAGTTGAGATTGAGCTTCATCTTGCACTTGGGGCCCTCGTGTTTAGGCCAATCATGATAGCAACGAGTGGTGCCACAACATGATGCGATTGAGATCACATCAGATGGCACATTTTATTCCTTGTCACAAGACAGATGATGCTACACATGTGGCAGACTTATTCTTCAAAGAGGTGGTAAGACTTCATGGCATCCCTAAAACAATTGTTTCTGACAGAGATGTCAAATTCCTTAGCCACTTTTGGAAGGTAATGTGGGGTAAGCTTGGTACTAAATTACTTTATTCTACTACATGTCACCACAAACTGATGGCCAAACTGAAGTAGTTAATCAAACCTTAGGAACATTATTACGATCTGTTGTGGGAAAGAACATTAGAAATTGGGAAGAATGCCTACCATTTGTTGAATTTGCATATAATAGATCTATTCATTCTACAACTGGTTATTATCCATTTGAAATTGTTCATGGTTTTAATCCACTAACAGTACTTGATCTTGCGCCATTACCACTTGAACACATTGTTAATCTAGATGGCGAACAAAAAGCTGAGTTGGTGAAATCCTTACATGAGAAGGCTAGGCAACGAATAGCCAAAACAAATGACGCCAACACCAACAAAGCAAACAAAGGGCGCAAATGGGTTATCTTAGAACCCGGAGATTGGGTTTGGGTCCATATGAGGAAAGAACGATTTCTTACCAAAAGAAAGACCAAGTTGGACCCAAGGGGCGATGGGCCTTTCCAAGTACTCGAGCGGATCAACGACAATGCCTATAAAATTGATCTCCCTGGTGAGTACAATGTAAGTTCTACCTTTAATGTGGCTGACTTATCCCCATTTGATTTTTTAGATTCGAGGACGAATCTTTTTGAGGAAGGGGGAATGATATGAGTCACAAAGGCCCAACCCAAGCCCAAGAACGTGATGGGCTCAAATTACCATAAGGGCCAATAGCGAGATCAAAGGCCCGACAAATGAGTTCCAAACTAAATAGGACCATCCAGGAGTTCGTTAGTAAGGCCTTAGATGCATATACGAGAGAAAGAGAAAATCAAGATTCACTTTCTTATTTTCAAGACAATCAAGAAACCGAATATTGGCCCAATCTTGCTGTTTGGAGTGATTTCAAGAATAAAAAAATCAAGATTTCAAATCTTGGAAATCTTGGTCCAAGAAACCAAATCTTGCAGCCAAATCCCATTGGATCTCTGTTACGAGCCTCAACGACCCAATTTCGGTAAGAGATGGAGTACAAGCCCAAGTTCTTGAAGGCAAGGCCCAATAAGATGAGTCCAAGCCCAAACAAGAAGACAAACCATACTTACTTGAAAATCAGGCCAAATTGTCAAAGTGGCCCAATTTGTAAAGTTTTATTTTTTAAATACTTAGTTTAAATTTTTATGTAGATATTCAGTCTAAGAGGCCCAATTAAAATCCCTTGGCCGAATTTCCATTTAAATATTAAAATAATTAGGAGTTTTTTATTTTTAGTTTTCTAATTAGATTAGGAAAACACTTGAGAGGCCTATATAAAGGCTTGGCCGGCCACCTTGTTATTCACTTCTCAATTATATTGAAAATTTCAGATTTGTTTAAGTGCAGAATTCTCTTTGAGTTTTTCTCCAGAATTCTCTCTTGAGTCTTCTTTAGAAGTTGTTTTAACAATCTTTTGATTGTGGGAGCCATCTTCAACCTTCTTCTTGCCATTGATATTCTTTGGAAGGGAGATTAGAGCCGTTTGAAGGGAGTTATGGAATCTTTCGAGATTTCAAGGCTTCTTAGGACTTATCTTTTAATTTCTTGCTGTCAATTTTTCCTTTAAATTCTGCTAGTGTCGATCCCTTTATCTAACTTGTTTTGATCTTCTTGTTTGTTTCAGCCCTCTTTAATTACTAAAGAAAATCGATCAGCCCTCTCTTTGGCAGCCAAGTTTGAGCCAAATCATCTTTTCCCTAATTGATCTCGCTGAATTTCTCCTTCTCGTTTTGATTCAATCGGTTGCTGGAATTTCAATTGATTTGCTGATTGGATTCTTAATTTCTTTTCGAATTTGGTTGGAAGGGATCATAGAACTTCTTGATTACCGATTATCAATCTTGTCCATCAATTTCCCCTTCTTGCCGCCCAAATCCCTAATTCTGTTGAAGTTTTTATTTTTATAATCTGTTAAATTTAATCTCGCTGTTTTGTGTTGCTTATCAGATTTGATTGATTGTAAAACTTTCTTGAAGTCCAATTTCACGTTCTTGGTTATCAAGATTCATCACTAATAAGCATTCTCACTTTTTGGCTGAGTCTTTATTGATTTGGGAATTACTTTATTTTAGATCTGGAATTTTAATCCATTTCTGTTTCGTTTCAGATCTGATTGTTTAGAGCTTTCGTAGGAGTTTCCCGTGACTTGACAACTCGATCTTGGTCTGCGCGCAACCCTCTATCATCTCCCAAAATTGGTTCGTTGATGCTCGTAACTGAGATCCAATGCGCCTTAGCTGCAAGATTCAGTTTCTTGGACCAAGATTTCAAAGATTTGAAACCTTGATTTTCTTGGTTCTTGAAATCGCTCAAAACAGCAAAATTTGACCAAGATTCGGTTTCTTGATTTTCTTTTTCATTCGTGTACACATCTAAAGCCTTGCTAATAAATTCTTGAATGGTTCCATTTAGTTTTGAATGCATTTGTCTGGCCTTTGACCTCGTTATTGGGCCTTGTGGTAATTTGAGCCCATCACGTCCTTGAGCTTGAATTGGGCCTTTGTGACTCGTATCACTACCCATTGGTTCGATAACGAGAGCTAGAGCTAAATAATTTAAGGAGGCTATTTCAGCAATGACGGAACGAATAGTGGAATATGATAGCAAAGAGTTCAAAAACGAGTTCAACATTTTCAACTTTTGGGAACTTGAATTTCATTCTAGCTAATAAATTTGCTGCTGGAATTTTTGGACCATTTAAATTAAGCATTTAATTAAGTTTTACTACAGCTTATTAATTTGTCTTTAATTAATATAAGTGTTTAATTTGTCTTGTTTTAGTTAACTTAAATGTGTCTTGATTTTATTAAGTTTGTCCTAATTTAAAACATGATTTTATTATGTTCAGCTGAATTATGAAACACAAATTTAATTATGCATGTTAATTGTGTTTTATTACATGTTATTAAATCATCTTAATTCCTACAGTTTATAAATATGTTTTATTGCATGTTTTCAATGTGTCTTGTCCTAACCGAATTAATTAGGTCTTAATTTAATTAATTGTGTCTTGTTTTAATTATGTGAATTTAAATTATCCAGATTATGTTTTAATTATGTTTCAACTGAATATAAATTAATTTAAGTTCATTTGCTTCTTTTGTAGGTTGACCGAATGTGGGAGTGCATTTAAGCAAGGTACATGCATGATGGATTCAATGTATTTGGCGATACATGCATGGAATGCAATCAAAATGGTGTGCTGATTTTTGAAGATTCCTATGTGACTATTCGGCCAAGGGAACTAATGTTTACTACTCCAAAGCTGCAAATTATTTCTTTCACATTGCTGGATACATCTTGGCTGTTAGGTTCATAGTGTTCACACTCAAGGATTCTTCAAAGCTGAGCTTTCACACTTCAATTAGCTGTTCAATTTCCTATTAATTGCTGGTCACTTTTCAGCCAAAAGTTGCATCTTAAATGAGCTTATTTAAGCTCACTGGCCGAACCTAGCTCTTCCATGCACCTTCCTAAATTTTCTAAGATTCAATGCTTAATCTAGAAGCTGTCCATGTTCAGCCGAATTTAGCTAAGGCCATTAGATGAATTCGTTTGCTTAATTTCTAAGGATGTATGTGGCTATTCGGCTAGCCTTAGCTTTGCCTATAAAAAGTTGTTATTTCATTTTTGTAAGGGACCTTTTGTCAAATTTCTGAATGAACTATTATTCTTGTGAGGTTTATCCCACTCATATTTCGTGTGAGTCTCGATTTGGCTTATCTAGCGTGCTAGTGGCGTCAATTGAACTCTTTCTGAACTTATCACCAATCCTGGTGTGGCGTTCATCCATTTTGATACGAACTCGTTTCGTGATTGATTGGAGTCGTTAGTGATGCCCGATCGTGGATTGAGTAGAATAGAATCGTTTCAGTTTAAAAAAAACAAAATAGAGATAATGGCTTCAAACAAAGGTAATAAAAATATAGATAGGAAACAATAACAAATTAATTGGCTAAGACTAAGAATGAACCAGCAATAATGAATTGTTGACCCGAGTCTCAAAATGGTTCTTAGGTGTTTTTTAGTTTAAAGAAACAGCAAGGAACCTTGACCCACTATCAACTATGATAGGAACCAAAGGTATATTGGACGCCACACCAAAGGTGATAAGTTCAGCAACAAAGAAAAGATGGACGCCACAAGCTATGCTTGATAAGTCAAATCAATTCCGTAAGAACAAAGAGAATTGGATAGCTCACAATTCAAATATTTCATCTATATTCAGCAAAAGTTCCATCATTAAGGCTTATTACATCTATTTATAATGCTAGAACAAGGTAACCGAATGGTAAAAAACATCCAACTTAATGTACCATAAAAACTCATGTCTTTTCTTATGCTTGAACCAAATAACTCCTTCCATAAAATCACTTCAATTCAGCTGATTTGAATGTCTTTAATGGCTTAAAAATGACTCTTGAGTTGTCCTTGACCAGCTGAATAGACACCATCTTTTAACCAGCTCCTTAATGGCATTTTAAGGCTTGATTAAATTCTCTTGAAAGCTCCAAAAAACTGCTGGAAGAAGAAGGGTTGCTGCCAAATTTTAACGGTCATAAAATGCTCTTTAAACACTCCTTTAATGATGTTTAAGCTTCCTTTATAACAGCCCCTTTAAATGTAACTGAAAATAACTTGAACAGCCACTTAATTAAATGTATAACAGCCTTGAATTGTAACCACTATGAGCTGAAAAGTCACCTACAATAAACACATTAAAATGAGTTTATTAAACACATGGAAAACACTTATTAATCATAACACACATTAAACTTACTTAAATAAATGAACTAAAACATATATGCAATAATTATTCCAGCAACTAGTTTAATTAAAGAAGCATAATTAAAAGAACTTAATTTATGCATCAATAAATAATCCTAGGAACTAGATCAATTAAGAAGCATCTTATTTAATAAAAATCAATAACTAACTTATTTATTAAAACTTAAGATGAGTTGAATTATTAATCAGCAACTCATTTATTAAACTAAGATAAGTTTAATTTAAAGAAATAAATTCAGCTTGCAATAAATTGCAAATGACGCCTATTGAACGGTTCAAAGCACAACTATCAAATTCGGTTACTTGCTCTCTCCAAGCTCGTTCCACATAGCTTGCTATTGCATTTTGAAATCTTTTAACTTGTGATCGAGTTATTGGCCCTCGTGGCAGCTCAATGGATTCGGTAGTAATTTCCCGGGCTAAGGTTGCACCATTCCCTCCTCTTCGAGGCGATTTGCTCCCAAATTGTCACCTACATCAAAAAGGGATAAATCAGCAACATTAAAAGTTGCACTAACTCCATACTCACCAGGTAAATCTAACTTATAAGTGTTATCATTAATCCTCTCCAAGACTTGAAAAAGTCCATCTCCTCGTGGTAAAAGTTTAGAACGTCTTTGAACGGGAAATCTCTCCTTGCGCATGTGAATCCAAACCTAATCACCAGGTTCAAATATTACTCATTTACGACCCTTGTTAACTTGATGAGCATATTGTTTCGTTCTTCGTTCAATATTATCTCTAACTCGCTGATGTAATTGTTTCACAAAATTTGCCTTTTTCTTTCCATCTACATGCACCAATTTATCAGAAGATAAAGGCAATAAATCTAATGGAGTTAAGGGATTAAATCCATACACTACCTTGAATGGTGAAAACTTGGTAGCTGAATGTACCGATCGATTGTATGCAAATTCAATATGAGGTAGACACTCCTCCTAAGTTTTTAAATTCTTACGTATAATAGCCCGCAGTAGTGTTGACAAAACTTTATTAACAACCTCCGTTTCGCCATCAGTTTGGGGATGACTTGTTGTGGAAAATAATAACTTAGTTCCAACCTTTCCCCATAAAGTCCTCCAAAAGTGGCTGTGAAATTAAGTGTCTCGATCCGAAACAATGGTTTTTGGAACGCCATGCAATCGTATAATATCCCTAAAAAATAGATTGGCAACATTTATAGCATCGTCAGTTTTGTTACAGGAAATGAAATGAGTCATTTTTGAAAATCTATCAACTACAACAAACACTGAATCTTTGCCATTCTTTGTTCTAGGAAGACCCAAAACAAAGTCCATAGAAATATCCATCCATGGCATTTCTGGGATAGGTAATGGAGTATAGAGTCCATGTGGCTGGACCCTTGATTTCACCTTCTTGCAAACAATACAACGATTGCACACTTTAGCCACATCTTGTTTCATCTTCGGCCAATAAAACTATTCTCGAAGAACGGCCAAAGTTTTGGTGATACCAAAATGTCCCATTAAACCCCCACTATGTGCTTCATGAACCAACAAATTTCTAGTTGATCCATGGGGTATGCACAACTTATTTTCTTGAAATAGGTATCTATCTTGCCGATAGTACCTATCATATGCACCTTGCTCACAAAGCTTGTAAATTTCTCCAAAATCAGAATCATCACATATAATTCCTTTAAATAAGTAAATCCAAGTAATTTGACATCCAAATAATTTAAAAGAGCTTACCTTCGCGATAAAGCATCTGCAACGATATTTTCCTTACCTTGCTTATACTTAATGATACGCCCAAGCCTCGATTATGAGAGTCGAGTCGTTGATGTGCCTGATCGTGAATTGGAGTAATATTAAGGTTTGTCGAAAATAGGTTAAGAAAGAAAAGATAAAGGCTCAAATTAGTTCAAAAGTGGTGATGGAATGTATTGAGGTTGATATGTGAACGAAAATAAAGTATTCAAGTTGAACCAACACAATATAAGTGTGTTAACCCAGGACTTATATGAATACTTAGGTATGTTTGTATGGATGGAAAACGAATAAAATGGAACCTCGACCCGCTATCAAAGATGATAGGAACCTCGGTATAATTTGAACGCCACACTTTGGGTACAAAGTGATAAGTTCAGAAAGAAAGACGGGTTGACACCACAAAGGTTACTTGATAAGTCAGAAGAGTCTTTGGAGAACAATGAGAGTTGAAAACAAACTCACAAAGTAATCAGATATCATATAAGATTCAAAAGTAGATTGTCTAACCTCAAAACGATTACAAAGCAAACTATTTATAGTCTAAGAAGTGCCCAACCGAATAGTCACAATAAACAGATTTAATTGAGCTAAATTAATAAGCTGAAATATCTTAATAACTAAGCTCAATGTTTTTGAAATATTCTAGGCCTTGGAAACGGTAATGGGCAGCAGCTTAAAGTCCCAATTCAGCTGAATAAATGAGTTGATTTCTTAGGCTGGAAGAGTTCAATGTTTTTATTAGATAATGACTTAAATTCTCTTCATTAAATCAGCCTTGAGAATCCTAATGATCAGCAGCAGCATTAGTGATGTCTTGGGCACACAAAATAGCTTCTATATGCTTTCATTCAGCTTTGGAACCTTAATAAAGCTTTCATGCTTCTTGGGAGTATGAAACGTCACTTAAAAATTCCCCAAACAGCAGGTCTTTGCTGTACCCGAAGTAATACCATCTGGAATTGAATGCTTTGAGCATTTGTTTCCACGAAAAGGAAAAAAGAATGATTCAGCTACTTAAATATTGTCCCCTAGCATACTGGACACTCTATTAATTGTTTTTGCTACACTTTGAAGTCAGCAAGCATGCCCATTAATGCTGTCCATGCATCAAACAGTCCACCTGCATCTTAACATTAAAATTCGGTCAAGCATGCACATTGAAATCAGCAAACTTGCCCATTAATGTCGTCCATTGCATGTGGAACAGCCCTTTAATTCTTGTCTTGCTGTTCATTAAATTTGGCCAACATCCACTTCCTTTAATGCCGTCCAAGCCATTAAACTTGCAGACAAATAATTAAATTCGGTCATTAGCATCTTAGGACAATAAAATTCAGCTGGACATAAATTAAAACCTCATTAAATTCGGCAGCCTCCTTTAATACATAATTAACTCATGCATGAAACAAAACAAGTTAATTAACATATTAATTTCGGCTGGACAATAAGAACAGCAATAAATTCGGCATATTAAATAGATGTAATAGCCTAGACATATTTATGCTATGTATGAAAATAGGACACATTAAAAACATAAAATAAAACTTCTTTAAAACATCTAATTAAAAAGGTTCAATTTTATCAAATTTAATATTAACACTTATTTGAGCTGAAATAAATAAATAAACTAACTTATTCAAGTTATTTCAGCAAATGAAATTAAAATAAACTCAAATTGAGCAAAACGAGCCCATTGAGCTAGAAACGAGCTAAACGGAGATCAGCGAGATGGCATTGAACTAATTCAGCTCGCATGGATGTGCACGCAATAATTATGGGTCTGGTCCCAAAAATGCACCCGGGGCGTGGCCGTATCATCCCCTCCCTCTTTAAAGCGATTTGTCCTCAAATCGGGCCACTTGCTCGAAAAAAATTTTTCAAGATCTCGAACCCTCTTGTTCATGACCCGAATAGAATCATTTCCAAAACTTTGAAAAGCACAAATGGTTTGAGAAAAAATTGAATTTTCTCCACGCCCTCCCTCTTTTGGAGGGAACCATTCCGAAGTGTCACCTACACAAAAATTAAATAGATTAGTGACACCATGGTCTATAAGTTCAAATGGATTTCTTAAGATCTTATGCAAAAATTAAACAAATGAACCAATGCCGGAATCAAAAGTAAAAATCGTTCTTACCTTTTTCTCCGATGGATACAAACCTAAATCACAAAACAGTCGAAAGGCATAATCTCGAAAGTCAAAATTGCAAAATCCAAGGCTTTTTAACAAGAACAAAGAATAATAATCTCCATGGTAAAAAATGAAGCTTCCTCTTGCTATTTCAATTTGATGTGACAATTTCAAGATCGGCATTATAGAAAGGATGAAATGCAATCTTATGTCATTTTTATGCAAAACATGTACAAACCCTTTAAACCATGACATGGAGCATTTTTTAGAATCACAAATCGAATTTTGGTTTTGCAAGACAATGATATTCGCATGCTTTATTTTCGAACTAGATAAAGATAATGTTGGAAACAAATAGAAGGGGTCAACATATTGATTCGAAACACAATTTTGATACTCACCTTGGCTTGACGTCAACTTAGGAATGTAAATCTCGGGTTTAAAAATGCGATTTTCATTGGTCGTTTCGCAACGCAACAAAAATTTCTTCTTCACCAAGACTTCACACATGTCAAGCAAATAGGAGTTAGGCATACATACATTCAAGCAATCAAACCCTTTATATTTCATTCGCACATGTAAACAGAAAAGGTTCACACCACAATTTAGATAATTCACATGATCAACACAAGCAAACAGATTAGATATCAACTTTTCATCACACAATCCCAAATTTTGTTTGTGTTGTTTAAATCTTGCTTCATCATCAAACTTATCAACAACAGACATATCATGAGGAAAATTCTTCAATCCATCATCCCAATCAAAGTCGTCACCTATCAAAAATTGATACTTAGACAAATCAGAATAGGAAAATCTTTTACTAACTAAATCTTTGGCAATCTCACCATTATCATGCATATGAATTTGTTGAAGCTCGACTAGCATAGAACCCTTACCATGCTTACCTTTAGGCGCTGGTGGACTAGGGTCATTTACAATCTTACCTTTCTCGACTAATTGAAATCGTCTCTCCTCAGAAAAGTATTGAAGTTGAAATTGATCAATGGAATTTTGAGAAACCTAAAAAGTAGAATCAATACAAGGAAAACTCATAGGATGGTTAGTAAAAACACTCCTTGCTTGTTCACTTTCATCCTTTTCGCTTATTTCTTTTTCCAACTCATTTTCAAATCCTCTTTCTTTTATCATATCACTCATTTCTTTTGCACTCTCGTTTCTTTCTTCAATCTCACTCTCTTTTTCAGTTTTCTTTTCTTTTTCACACTGTTTTTATTCTCAATCTCATTTTCAATTTTCTTTTCTATCTCACACTCATCTTCTTTTTCTTTCATTTCCTTTTCTTTTTCATTTTCTCACTCGCACTCTTTTTCTTTTTCTTTTTCACATGCTATTTTAATTTCATTACAAAAGTAAAAATCATTAAAATGAGAAACCTTTTGTTGGGAATAAGAAAAGGATTCTTCATACAAATGACAATCATCTCTTGTAATCAATCTTCCGTAGCCGAGTACTTTGACACTCTTGAAACACGTTCACCTCTTCGTTAGCCAACCTTCACAGATGAATAAATTGATGTACTTGTAGAGACATGTCTACCTTTTTGTTTATTGATACGATCTCGGTTTAGTAGTTGAGTCCGAGTCGTTTGGTTCCCGATCGTAAACGAAGAAGTAGATTAGACGAGAAGGAGTTAGAATATATTTGTGTACAAAGAAGTAAGATAAGTTCATGCAAATTTGGATGTGGATTTGGTTTAAGTCGAAATGGTATGAATAGAATGGAAGAGTTCGGTTTAGGATAATTAAGAAATGGTATTTGGTTTTGGTACGTTTTGGTATTTGGGAATTGGTACGAAATGGTATGGAATTGGTATGAAATGGTATGGTATTTGGTACGAATTGGTAATGGTTCAAAAAGGTCAAGAATGAACCAACACTAAAGAAAAGTGTCGACCCGAAACTTATAGGACCTAAATGACTTGGAAATGGTTGAAAAGGACCTTGACCCGATACTTAGGAAAGTATGAACCAAAGGTATCAAAGGTGAACGCCACACTCGGGTTTAAGGAGTGATAAGTTCGGAAAAGACTCGGAAAGACGCCACTAAAAGCTTAGATAAGTCTTACGGGTCTCGAACGAAATTTGAGAGAAAATGCCTCACAAATTTGGCAGCAATTCGCTAATTAAAATGTCAAAAGTTCTTTACAAATTGAATTTAACAACTATTTATAGACAAAGACTAGGCTAGCTAAATAGTCATATGAATGCTTAAGAATTAAGCAAATGAATTCCTTTAATGTGCTTAACTAAATTCGGCTGAATGGAGCTCCAATGGTCATCTTCTAGAAAGAGCAATGAACTTAGAAGCTTGGAAAGATGCATGGCAGCAGCTAGGTTCGGTTAATGGACTTAAACAAACTCAATTAATTGGCAACTTTTGTTGAAAAGTGATCAGCAATTAAAGGAGGTAATGAGCAGCCATCAAGGTGTGAAAACTCAGCTTTGAAGAGTCATGGCATGTGAACATATAGAACCGAACAGCCAAGATGAATCCAGCAATGTGAAAAGAATTAAAAGTCGGCTGAATGGTTAACTTGGGAGTAGGAAACAATAGCTTCTTTGGCCGAATGGTCACCTAGGATACTTCAAACAGCAGCCAAATTTAATTCCCCAAACATGCATGTGTCGTCCCCTTACATGTATCTTCTTTTAATTCATTCATGCACCAAAGACGTCCAAATGTGATGTACCTACAGCAAAATTTATTCAATAAATCAAATACATTTTTAAACACATTAATTTGGCAGCAAATGACACAAAAATTATGCACATTAAATTCGGCCACCTTAGGACATAATTAAAACATGTAATTAAATTGACACATTAAAACATGCATAAAAACATATTAATGAGCTGCAGAAATTAAGACAAATTAATAACGTATAATTATAACTCAATTATCATGCATAATTAAATTTGTCCAGATTTTAAACCAAAAAAATAATGAATCTTAATTGAGCTGGAATAAACTAATTAAATGACTCAAATAATTATTTTAGCTACTATAATAAGGTCTTAATGAAATTGAGCTAGTTCGAGCTCATTGAGCTTGAAAGGAGCTGGAAACGAGCTAAATGAAGGTCCACAAAATAAGATTGAGCTACGTCTAGCTTGCAAACACGACGAGCCTCGCTTGTAGGCTGATGCAATGGCCATTCCCAAGGGTGGGTCATATCATTTATCATCTCGGAAGGACTCAAATTTGGAGTTTACTTCTCTTGGTCTCGAACACTTTGTTGAATAGGAGTCTTGATAAGAATCTCTTGTCAAGTAGTGTCGTCGTGATGATCTTAACTCCGTTTCTCGACCCGGTGAATTTGGCTTCCTTCGGGCTTTTTCCTCCACTCGATCCAATCGATCATGCAATTTATCAAATTTTGATTTCACCATTCTACGCATCTCTTGCATCAAATATTTGAATTCTGTTTCGAAAAATTCTTCTTGAGACATTTTTTTTGCTAAAAAGAAAAAGTGTTTAAAATAGAAACTAAATACCTCACCACAAAACCTCGTAAGTCACTCGAAAATAAAATTTTCACTCCACTCGTGTTTACGCTCACTTTTGGCTTTTCTTCTCTCGAATGAACTCAACAATCGCTCTTGCCTTTTCCCACTCGGTTTTCGCCTCTCGAAATTCTCCGCAAACTAGGTAGACGAATCAATACCGTTTGGGGTCGGTTTACAAAATTGATGTGGCTTGGTGGGGTTAATGTCGGGATTAAAGGTAGGCTATCAAACAAAATAGAAAAGGTTAAGTGTGGCTGGAAATGAATTTAGTACTTCAGGCAGCAAACAATGCTTTTACAAACTCAAAATGAATTTCAATCACTCTTTTTTCTTTTTGTTTTCAATTTCGAATTTTTTTTCTTTTTTCTTTTTCAATACGGAATACAACAAGGAAAATGTATTGAATACAAACTTTTTTTTGAATTTTTTTTTTGAATTTTTTTTGAATTTTTTTTTATTTTTTTACAATACCGTAATACCGAAGATGACGATTCTTACTCCAATTCAGCTAGCTCTGATACCAAATGATACGCCCCAGCCTCGGTGATGAGAGTCAAGTCGTTGATGTGCCTAATCGTGAATTGGAGTAATATTAAGGTTTGTCAAAAATAGGTTAAGAAAGAAAAGATAAAGGCTCAAATTAGTTCAAAAGTGGTGATGGAATGTATTGAGGTTGATATGTGAACGAAAATAAAGTATTCAAGTTGAACCAACACGATATAAGTGTGTTAACCCGGGACTTATATGAATACTTAGGTATGTTTGTATGGATGGAAAACGAATAAAATGGAACCTCGACCCGCTATCAAAGATGATAGGAACCTCGGTATAATTTGAACGCCACACTTTGGGTACAAAGTGATAAGTTCGGAAAGAAAGACGGGTTGGCGCCACAAGGGTTACTTGATAAGTCAGGCGAGTCTTTGGAGAATAATGAGTGTTGTAAACAAACTCACAAAGTAATCAGATATCATATAAGATTCAAAAGTATATTGTCTAACCTCAAAACGATTACAAAGCAAACTATTTATAGTCTAAGAAGTGCCCAACCGAATAGTCACAATAAACAGATTTAATTGAGCTAAATTAATAAGCTGAAATATCTTAATAACTAAGCTCAATGTTTTTGAAATATTCTAGGCCTTGGAAACGGTAATGGCTAGCAGCTTAAAATCCCAATTCAGCTGAATAAATGAGTTGATTTCTTAGGCTAGAAGAGTTCAACATTTTTAATAGATAATGACTTAAATTCTCTTCATTAAATCAGCCTTGAGAATCCTAATGATCAGCAGCAGCATTAGTGACATCTTGGGCACACAAAACATATTCTATATGCTTTCATTCAGCTTTGGAACCTTAATAAAGCTTTCATGCTTCTTGGGAGTATGAAACGTCACTTAAAAATTCCCCAAACAGCAACTCTTTGCTGTACCCGAAGTAATACCATCTGGAATTGAATGCTTTGAGCATTTGTTTCCACGAAAAGGAAGAAAGAATGATTCAGCTACTTAAATGCTGTCCCCTAGCATGCTGGACACTCTATTAATTGTTTTTGCTACACATTGAAGTCAGCAAGCATGCCCATTAATGTCGTCCTTGCACCAAACAGTCCACCTGCATCTTAACATTAATCTTGGGGCTTAATTTCATGTTCTTGGCTTCCAAGAACATCTATTCATAAGTGTTCTGATTCTTGGCTGTTCTTTATTGATTTGGGGATTTTTAGTTTCCAGATCTAATTGATTCTAATTAAGTTTTGTTGTTTCATTTTAGATCCAAACGTTTAGAGTTTTCGTAGGAGTTTTCTGTAACTTGACAACTCGATCTTGGTCCGCGTGCAACCCTCTATCAAATTTAAATTAGACTTAGTTGAAAATCAGGTCAAATTGTCAAAGTGGCCCAATTTGTTAAGTTTTAATTCTTTAAGTACTTAGTTTTAATTTTTAGACTTTATGAATAAATTTCTATGTAAAAATTCAGTCCAATAGGCCAATTTAAAGTCCTTGGCCGAATTTCCCCTTGAAAGTAAAAAAAAATTAGGTTTTTTTTAGTTTTCCTATTAGGACTAGGAAAATAGTTAGAAGGCCTATATGTATTGCATGGCCAGCCACCCTTATAGACATTATACTTGAATAATACATTGAAATCAAATTTTTTTTATTGAGTGAAAATTCTCTTTGAGTTCTCCAAGAATTTTCTCTTCAGTTTTCTTTAGAAGGAGTTTTAACAATCTTTTTTGATACGAGTCACAAAGGCCCAACTCAGGCTCAAGAACGTGATGGGATCAAATTACCACAAGGCCAAATAACGAGGTCAAAGGCCAGACAAATGCGTTCAAAACTAAATGGAACCATTCAAGAATTTATTAACAAGGCCTTAGATGCGTACACGAAGGAAAAAGAAAATCAAGATTCACTTTCTTGTTTTCAAGAAAATCAAGAAACTGAATCTTGGTCCAATTTTGCTGTTTGGAGCGATTTCAAGAATCAAGAAAATCAAGATTTCAAATCTTGGAAATCTTGGTCCAAGAAACCGAATCTTGCAGCTAAGGCACATTGGATCTCCGTTACGAGCATCAACGAACCAATTTCGGAAGGAAACAGACTACAAGCCCAAGTTCTTGAAGGCAAGGCCCAATAAGATGTTCCAAGCCCAATCAAGAAAGTTAAATGAGACTTAGTTAAAAATCAGGCCAAATTGTCAAAGTGGCCCAATTTGTAAAATTTTAATTCTTTAAGTACCTAGTTTAATTTTTAGACTTTATGATTAATGCCTATGTAAAAAATTCAGCCGAAGCAGCCCATTAAATGCCTTGGCCGAATTTTTCCCTCTAAATTTAATAATTAGGTTTTTTTTAGTTTTCTAATAAGATTAGGAAAATAGTTAGTAGGCCTATTAATAGGCTTGGCCGGCCATCATACGAGTCACAAAGGCCCAATTCAAGCTCGGGAACGTGATGGGCTCAAATTACCACAAGGCCCAATAACGAGGTCAAAGGCCAGACAAATGCGTTCAAAACTAAATGGAACCACTCATGAATTTGTTAGCAGGGCCTTAGATGCGTACACGAAAGAAAAAGAAAATCAAGATTCACTTTCTTGTTTTCAAGAAAATCAAGAAACTGAATCTTGGTCCAATTTTGCTGTTTGGAGCGATTTCAAGAATCAAGAAAATCAAGATTTCAAATCTTGGAAATCTTGGTCCAAGAAACCGAATCTTGCAGCTAAGGCACATTGGATCTCCGTTACGAGCATCAACGAACCAATTTCGGAAGGAAACAGACTACAAGCCCAAGTTCTTGAAGGCAAGGCCCAATAAGATGTTCCAAGCCCAATCAAGAAAGTTAAATGAGACTTAGTTAAAAATCAGGCCAAATTGTCAAAGTGGCCCAATTTGTAAAATTTTAATTCTTTAAGTACCTAGTTTAATTTTTAGACTTTATGATTAATGCCTATGTAAAAAATTCAGCCTAAGCAGCCCATTAAATGCCTTGGCCGAATTTTTCCCTCTAAATTTAATAATTAGGTTTTTTTTAGTTTTCTAATAAGATTAGGAAAATAGTTAGTAGGCCTATTAATAGGCTTGGCCGGCCATCATACGAGTCACAAAGGCCCAATTCAAGCTCGGGAACGTGATGGGCTCAAATTACCACAAGGCCCAATAACGAGGTCAAAGGCCAGACAAATGCGTTCAAAACTAAATGGAACCACTCATGAATTTGTTAGCAGGGCCTTAGATGCGTACACGAAAGAAAAAGAAAATCAAGATTCACTTTCTTGTTTTCAAGAAAATCAAGAAACCAAATCTTGGTCCAATTTTTCTGTTTGGAGTGATTTCAAGAATCAAGAAAATCAAGATTTAAAATCTTGGAAATCTTGGTCCAAGAAACTGAATCTTGCAGCTAAGGCGCATTGGATCTCTGTTACGAGCATCAACGAACCAATTTCGGTAGGAGACAGACTACAAGCCCAAGTTCCTGGAGGCAAGACCCAATAAGATGTTCCAAGCCCAACCAAGAAGTTCAAATCATACTTAGTTGAAAATCAGGCCAAATTATTAAAGTGACCCAATTTGTAAAGTTTTATTTTTAAATACTTAGTTTAAATTTTTATTTTTTATTCCTATGTAAAAATTCGGCCCAAGAAGCCCATTAAAAGCCTTGGCCGAATTTCCCTTGAAGTTAATTAGGTTTTATTTTTTTTAGTTTTCCTAATAGGGATAGGAAATAGTTTGAAGGCCTATATTAAGGCTTGGTCGGCCACCCTTAGAAATTACCTTAAATTACATTAAATTTTTAGATTTGTTTGTCAGTGAAAATTTTCTTTGAGTTCTCCAAGAATTTTCTCTTGAGTTTTCTTTAGAAGTAGTTTTAACAATCTTTTAGATTGTGGGAGCCATCTTCAGCCTTCTTCTTGCCATTGTTCTTCATTGGAGGGGAGATTAGAGCCGTTAGAAGGGAGTTGTGAAATCTTTAAGGATTTCAAGGCTTCTTAGGACTTTATCTTTATTTTCTTGCTGTTCAATCTCTTTTTAATTTCTGCTTCTGTCGATTTCATTATCTAACTTGTTTAAGATTTCTTGTTGAGTTTCCAGCCTTCTTCAACGTTAAAGAAACTGATCGGCACCCTTCTTGGTAGCAAGAATCGATCATTAATTCATCTTTTCCATTGATCTTGCCGTCTATTCATCACAATTCTGATTAAATTTGGTTTACTGGAATTTGGAGTTTGATTTGCTGTTTTGGATGTTAATCTTTTCAGATTCGGTTTGGGAAGCTCATAATCGTTCTTGATTGTCAAACATCATTCTTAATCCATAATTTCCCTCTTTCTTGCTGCACGATTCCTCATTCTAAATCAATTTTTGTTCTTTATGTGATGTGTTGAATTAACTTTTTGTTTTGGTGCAATTGACAGATTCGGTTGAATTAGAGACTTCTTTGAAGTTTATTCACGTGTTCTTGACTTCTGAATTCCCTAATAATAAGTGTTTCGATTCTTGGTTTATTCTTTGCTGCTTTAGAGTTTTTATCACAGATCTGGAAATTCTAAGATTTGATCTTTCTGCTTCATTTCAAATCCAAGTGTTTAGCGTTCTTCGTAGGAGTTTCCCATGACATGACAACTCGATCTTTGATGTGATCCGGCTCGGTTGATGGAGTCGAGTTCACTTAAGTTGCCCGATCGTCGACGAGAAGTATTGGTTGATGTCGAATGGAGATAACTTTATGGAGTTGTTTTAAGCGGAAGTAATTAAAAGGGTTCAAAAAATGGCTTGGTTTGGAGAATGGATAGGTTCGGTTTAACAAAGAAAATAAAGTTTAAGTAGATAGATAAAATGGAATGGAAATTGAACTCAAGCGAAGAACGATTCAATACCATGTAAAGTATTGCCCCGGGACTTATATTGCTTAAGGTGGGTTTAATGGAAGTCGAAGATGGACCTTGAACCGTTACCTATAGAGAGGTAGGAACCAAAGGTATAAAAAGGTGGATGAACGCCACACCAGGATGGTGATAAGTTCAAGGAGTCGGGTTGACGCCACTAGCGAGCTAGATAAGTCAGAACGAGACTCGTACGAAATAGGATAGGAGGAAACCTCACAATCAAGTTTAATAATCAGAATTGTCTAACCTTTTTACAAAGAGAAATGAACTATTTATAGAGTTCAGGTGATAGCCGAATAGTCATACTAAACAAGCTTAAAGACTAAGTAATTCGGCTTTAAATGTGTAAAACTAAACTAGAAATGTATCCATTAAAAGTGATGTCCAAATTCGACTATATGGATGTTCAATGGCCAACTTCATGAGTAAGGAAATGTACTTGAGGGCTGATGAATGCATGGGATGCCAATAGCTTTGTCTAGATTCGGCCAAGGTGTGAATGGACACTTCAAAAGATGTCTTTTGGCCGAATAGGTGCATAGGAAATTCAATGGTCAGCAACCGATGCATGTAGGTGGGTATTCATGCACTCTTCCATTCATTGTATTGAATCATTCATGCATCATCTTTAAGGCAACCATTCATTGTAGGTAATCATGCATGTACCCGAACATACATTGAACCAGAAATGTTCATGAATCCTCATTAATTGTGTTCCCACATGTGGATGTACCTACAAAAGATATAAACAAATTAGATTCAATGTACATTCAGCTTAAATTAAATAATATCAAGACATATTTAACAAATTAAAATAAAGACATAAATAAAATATAATTAATAATAAATTCGGCTAGCTCAATGATAGTCAAAATTCTTGATGAGCTGAATTGAGCTAGAAAATTCGGTTATGAGCTGTAGTAAAAATAGTTAAAATAAAGCCATCACTCAAATTATTCAAATAATAAAATTAACGAGCTGGAAAGAAGCTAAATTGAGCTCAAATAGGTGGAATTGAGCTCAAGTGAGCTGATTGAAGTCGAATTGAGCTAAGGGAGCTGGAATTGAGCTGAAATTAGCTTGCACTAAGGTGCATGGTTTCTTCAAGGAGTTGGATCGAGCTTCCCCATCTTCAACAAGCTGATTCTCCTTCCAAAACTTGAACAATAAAGCTGAAATAGCTTCATGAATTTGCTTGGACCTAACTCGAGTCATTGGTCCCTTTGGGAGCTCGAGGGAAACAAGATTCAAGCTTGGTGGTGCTTGGGACGTGGTCACATCATTCCCCCCTTCTTTAAAATGACTTTTCCTCAAGTCGAGCTGTTTGTTCTCTAGAAAATAATCCGTCTTATGCAACTCTCCTTGAATGAATGGAACAATTAGTCGTTCATAAGCCTTTGCAAAAGAGCTCACAATATTCGGCATTAGAGATGGCAAATGAATCAATGAAAATAGACAACCATTAATCATCAAGAAATGATCAGAACAGCTATGTGGATCATGCATGGTCATAACAAGACAAGTATGAGTCATGTAAAAAGGCAAATTTAAAACATCATTCTTACAATCATATGGACAAAACTCCTTCCATATCCATAACTCATCAAATGGTCGAGACAAAGACAAATATGTTTTTAAGCATTCGAACTTTTCAATTTGCTTCCACAAGTCATTGTTCAAGTAAATGGAATGCGAGTAATGGAACAAGAAATTTAAATCTTCATCACAAACACACAAATGAAAAGTTTCATATGATTCATGATTTCGCATGTTTGGCACTCGCAATTGTCGTTTGATTATGTTCTCAACAATGAATTCATCACATTTTCCAAAGAGAAAAATCGTCTTATCATTACTCAAAATGGATTTATCATCATCAAGCAAAATCAAATAATTAACCACAACAGGATTCAAGTGATTTTTAGCAATCAAGGTGTCTTCAAAATTTTAGTTACATTCGACTTAAGAAAAGATGGTCGCATAACATCAGAATTCATACCTGATTCACCTTTAGGAGTGGAAAATTGAGAATCAATTTTACCTTTTTCAATCAAAGTGAACCTTTTCTCCTTGAGAAGGTATTGAAGTCGAAGCTTATTACACAATCCTTGAAAAACCTGAAACGAAGGGTAAACACAAAGGCAACTTGCACTTTTCGAAATGTTGGGTTCATAATGCTGAAAGAGGGTAATGTCTCCATAGACGTTGAACTCAAAGGAACAGGCTAAAACACTATTCACATATTGAACATATGTAACGATACCAGGTTCAAAAACATGAGTTGATCTTACCTTTTCGAAATGAAAAATGAATTTCATGTACAACCACATAAAATGATCAAAGATCAATTTTAAATTATAAACAGAGTCTTTAAATTTCAAAGGCCAAGCATCAAACAGACATAAATTTGTCGCATAAAATTTAGGATGCTTGAGTTCCGCACATATCAACCTAAAATAATAAATTCCAGGTTTGAACACACGAGTTTGATTACTTACGCCAAAGTGTTTTAGTAAATCAAACATGTCAAACCAAAAGGGTTTTCGTGTCCATAGAAACAAACATTCAAATCTCTTTATATTCATCAAATCAAACTTGCACAAATTCATGGATTTGTCACATGACAATAATGGATGCACAAAATTATCATATTTGAAAAATTGAATCGCTTTTCGTGAAAACCCGACATCATGCAAAACCAAATCTTTAGTTTGTCGTTCGTACCGAATAACATCAACCACATTCAAAGAATAGAAATTAATCGAATGAAAATAAGAGAATTTTTTTAAAACAAAGTCATTTTCAACAACTTTCAAACTTGATGGCCATGACTCGGTTTTTAAAAATTCCTTACCTTGCTTACCTTCAAGCTCGTGTGGTTTGATTTCAACTTCATCCTTACCTTTTTTGGTCATGCAAAAACGTCGCTCGTTAGGAAGATATTGAAGTTGATATTCGTCACAGAGATTTGTCGGAACCTGAAAAGAAGGAACAGAACAAAAACAAACATCACGGGGGTTAGTTAAAATTTTGTTCTCCTTTTCTTGTTCTCGCTCACTATCTTCATTTTCTCTCGTTTCTTCTTCAACATCTTTTTCTTTTTCAATTTTTTTCTCAATCTCAATTTCTTTTTCAATTTTCTTTTCTTCATTTTCTTTTCACTCACTATTTTGATTTCGTTTTCTTTTTCACTACAATGTGCGGATGACACGAAAGAATCAAAGAGATAATCATTTGGCTCAAAGAAAGAGAAAATATTTTCATAAGCTTCTCGTCCATTTCTTCGAGAACAATCCTTTGGGAAGGACTTCTTTGAAGCATACGAGGAATAGCTCGTCCTTTCTCGCTCATCTCAAGTGATTTTTGACTCGAAGTTTTCTTCTCGCGGTCTCGAAAGTCTTGTTGAATAGGAGTCTTGATATGTGTCTCTTCTCGAATAATGTCGTCGTGATGAACTTAACTCTATTTCTCGACTCGGTGGAGTTTGCTTCCGTCGGGCTTTTTCCTCCACTCGGTCCAAACGTCTTTTTAATGGGCTTAGTTTTTCCTCCAATATTCGGCCCGTCTCGTTCACCAAGTATTGAAATTCATCGGTAGAGAATTCTTCATGAGACATGATTCAAGAAAATGTTAGAAAATCGAAAGATAGAATAAATAGTAAATGAACCTCACCAATTCAAAATCCTCACCAATCTCTCACAAAGAAATAATGATTTTCACTCACACTTGTGTTTAGACTCAATTTTTGGCTTTTTCTTTTGATGTATTTCACTCTTGCCTTTTGCCACTCGACCTCTTCTCTCAATTTCGTGATTTGTCTCGATAGACTTAATTTGCTGCTTGAGGGTCGGTTTCAAAATAGGTTACAAAGGAATGTTGTGGGTGTAGGGTAGGCTAATCAGAATAAAATCAAGGCTAAGTGTGGCGTTGGGATGGGTAAATAATGGTAGGAAGGGAAACTTGATGATCGGAGTAAATAAGAGAAGAAAATAAAAACTCGCAAGACTTTTCACTTTTTTTTTAACTTGATTTTTTTTTGCTCACCTTTTTTTCTTTTCTTTTTTGCTCGATTTTTTTTCACTTTTTTTGAATTTTTTTTCAATCAATTTTTTTTCGAATTTTTTTTGATTTTTTTTGTTACTCCAATACAATAGTAAGCTAAATACAAGGGAAAAAAATTAAATTACAACTCAAATTTTTTTTTATTTTTTTTCACGTTTCGAACCTACTTGCGGCCTTATTACGAACGTCGGCGCTCCTCGTTTTAGTAGCTCTGATACCAAATGATGTGATCCGGCTCGGTTGATGGAGTCGAGTCACTTAAGTTACCCGATCGTCGACGAGAAGTATTGGTTGATGTCGAATAGTGATAACTTTATGGAGTTGTTTTAAGCGGAAGTAATTAAAAGGGTTCAAAAAATGGCTTGGTTTGGAGAATGGATAGGTTCGGTTTAACAAAGAAAATAAAGTTTAAGTAGATAGATAAAATGGAATGGAAATTGAACTCAAGCGAAGAACGATTCAATACCATGTAAAGTATTGCCCCGGGACTTATATTGCTTAAGGTGGGTTTAATGGAAGTCGAAGATGGACCTTGAACCGTTACCTATAGAGAGGTAGGAACCAAAGGTATAAAAAGGTGGATGAATGCCACACCAGGATGGTGATAAGTTCAAGGAGTCGGGTTGACGCCACTAGCGAGCTAGATAAGTCAGAACGAGACTCGTACGAAATAGGATAGGAGGAAACCTCATAATCAAGTTTAATAATCAGAATTGTCTAACCTTTTTACAAAGAGAAATGAACTATTTATAGAGTTCAGATGATAGCCGAATAGTCATACTAAACAAGCTTAAAGACTAAGTAATTCGGCTTTAAATGTGTAAAACTAAACTAGAAATGTATCCATTAAAAGTGATGTCCAAATTCGGCTGTATGGATGTTCAATGGCCAACTTCATGAGTAAGGAAATGTACTTGAGGGCTGATGAATGCATGGGATGCCAATAGCTTTGTCTAGATTCGGCCAAGGTGTGAATGGACACTTCAAAAGATGTCTTTTGGCCGAATAGGTGCATAGGAAATTCAATGGTCAGCAACCGATGCATGTAATTCGTTCTCTCCCAAAATTGGCTTGTTAATGCTCGTAACTGAGATCCAATGCGCCTTAGTTGTAAGATTCGGTTTCTTGGACCAAGATTTCCAAGAATTGAAATCTTGATATTCTTGATTCTTGAAATCACTCAAAACAGCAAAATTTGGACCAAGATTCGATTTCTTGATTTTCTTGAAAACAAGAAAGTGAATCCTGATTTTATTTTTCCTTCGTATACACATCTAAGGCCTTTGTGACTCGTATCATTCCCCCTTGCTCAAAAAGGTTCGTCCTCGAATCTGAAAAATCAAATGGAGATAAGTCAGCCACATTGAAAGTAGAACTTGTAGTCCAATCATAAGCATAAGAAAACAAGTATAACACATGTGAATGGACAGATTCAGATTACCATGCAAACAAGCTAATTTACTCGCCAATGCCGCATCAAATATTCAAAACAAAGATGGACATGTTTTAAGGCATTCAATCATCTCAAATTGTTTCCACAAACCATGAATAAATCGCGAGTAATAAATCAAATGGTAAACGTAATCATCACAAGTCAGTATTTGAAAAGGTTCACACGGTTCACAGAGTTGCACAATCATACCATGCAGTAATCGATTGTCTATAGATTCAATCACACATGCATTATCAAAAACAAGAATCTTTTTATCAACCATCAATGTAACAACCCGAACCCGAGACCGTCGCCGGAGTCGAACACGAGGTGTTAACAGACTTCAAACCACTTATTAAAAATTTCCCAGACAAGCTGCCAATCTGCGTACTAGTCGCTTTAAAAATCATATCTTGAGTTCTGAAACTCGAAATCCAGTTCTGTAAATTTTCCCTGGAACTAGACTCATATATCTATATGGTAGAATTTTTGTAGAATTTTTGATTGGGCCAATTGGTACAGTTTATTAGTTAAAGTGGTCCCTATTCCTGGGTTCGACTACTCTGACCTTTGTGCATTACGACTTAGATATCTCCCTTTACAGAGCTTCAATACTTATTCCATTTGTTTCTAATGAAACTAGACTCAAAAGGGAATCTATACATATAAGGCATGACTTCTAATTGTCTCTGATTAATTTAGGGTGAATTTCTAAAGTCGGGACAGGGGATCTAGAAATTGCTCTAGCCCTGTCTCACAAGAGTTTAATTATCTCCTAACATACAGCTCATATGGTTGTTTCGTTTCTTCTATATGAAAATAGACTCATCAAGCTTCAATTACATAATTTATTCATTAATTTATTCCATTCCTACTATTTTTAGTGATTTTTCAATCTCACGTCACTGCTGCTGCCAGCATCTGTTACTAAAGCAACTATGCCTATTTCGTGATTTCTCCTTGATCTAACTAGTAATTCATCATACATATCACAAATTATGATCATGACTAGCCATGCCAAAGGCTAATCATTGTCAAACATCCCCCTACTACACTATTGCCATATCATGAATTTTAACACCAAAAATAATCAACCATGACATATGGCATAAAAATCGAATTACCAAGACTTACGACCTAACATTATAGAACCAAATCCAACCGAACATTTATGCCATTTTCGCATGGCTAAAAGTTTACATACCAAATTTCAACAAAACATATTAGCCTATACATGCCGAAACGTTCTCCTAGACCGACTAAAAAGAAAGTACCAAAACTTGCTAGCTGCTGTGATGACTTCGATGACGGCCCGACCATGCAAAAAGAGACGAGTCCAAGAAACCTAAAATAGGTGACAAGGAAACACCGAGTGAGTATATAACTCAGTAAGTCATAAGCAATGCACTACCATCCATTAATAACATTATCACAAGAGGAAACAAAATGGAACGAGGCTAGTTACTTCATCCATACCGAACCATACCATAGTTCCTTAGACCTATCGGTTCAATCTCATACCAAGTCATGCATTCACATTCCATATACTAATCAATAGGATATTTGAGGCATTTTCATACATCATTTTATTTTCGTTACAATCATACAACTAAACGACCTTTCACCTATTCCACGATAAATCTTATGTACATGACTTTAATTATAATTGTCACATAGGTTCAAACTTACCAAGCTCAACTCCAAATATAAACATAGCGCCTATTAGCCATGAACTCAAGGTACTTACCCGATCCGCTGTCCGTGATCAACTCAATAATGTCGCACACTTAGTGTCCATAGTGATTCAAAAATATATATTAAGTCCGCACACTCAGTGCTATATAATCAACTCGCACACTTAGTGCTATATAATCAAACTCGCACACTTAGTGCTGTACAATTTAAACCCGCACACTTAGTGCCAATCTCAGGATCATAAATGTTTATACCCGCACACTTAGTGCCGAAATCAACAACTCAATACATCTCACCTCTTTTCTTTTCATTCAACACTTTCATCACCACATGCATACATGTATATAAATTTATCATTCCATTCGGCATAATTACATAGACATTATGTCTATTTAGATCAATACAAAATATATGCTTGGTGACTTACCTTGTGTTGGGTAAGACGGTTCCAACTCGGCTACTCGATGATCTTTTCTTTGCCTTTGCTTGATTCTCCTCCTTTAACTCCTTGAGCTTAATCAATAAATCAACTAGTTTAACCGCCTTGCTAAATATTTACAATCCAATTACACATGCATATGTATGTTAGTATATTCGGCAATCACCCTTACTAATCACCCATTTAGTCAATTGTAGGGAATTAAATATAATATCTCTAGGATGTACTCTACATGGCCGAATATACCATGTTAGTTTTTTAACATTTCCTATGTAATTACATATAGGTTTTTACACTTTAAGTTTCACACATTTCACCTTTTAATGCCTATTGCTCATCCCTTTGATCTTAACCTAAATGACAACTCCCTCTCCCCATATCTCAACCGAATTATCTATAACATCAAGACTAAAATTTTGCACCTTGAACTTCATACATTTATAAAAACTTCCATAACTCATTCGGCCCTATCAAGAACCATTTAACATGCTAGGAAAATAATCATAGAGGAAGAAATTAACATTCTCAATAAACTCACCTTTTGACCGAATGTACAAGGAGCCTCTAAACCACTCATCCAAAATCTCTACCCTATTCTAAGACTTAGTCATTCGGCATATAGCCCAAATCACCATGAAAAATCTCAACTTTCTTGACATTACCAAGAGTGCATCCACAATTTAGCTTAGCATATTATAAATCCAAATCAACAAATTCAAAGCTTACCTCCTATAGCTAAAGATGAATGCCGACTTGCTCTAGGTAAGTTCCCCTTATTTTTCTTCCTTGTTTCGGCCTTAGCAAGATGGAGAAGAAGATGAACACTCCTCTTCCCTTTTTCTCTTTTATTCAATTTTATTATAATTATTTTAAGCCATTTGTTAACTAAACAAAACATATTAAATTAGAATAAGTGGAGCACCATCACCCCTTGGCCGGCCACTCTTCATCTTTTGGGTAAATTGACATGCAAAACCACCCTTTTTGGTACATGCACTAATAGACCATTTTAAATTAGCCTCTCATATTTCACCATGTCTCATATCGATCCCTATTTAATAATTTCTCATGCAATTGGCAAAATTAGAGAATGAAACTTCCACATACTCATGTACACACATAATAAGCATAGAATATAGCAATTAATTATTTTTATGACTCGGTTTTGTGGTCCCGAAACCACTTTCCGACTAGGGTCACACTAGGGCTGTCATAACTCTCCCCCACATAAGAAATTTTCGTCCCCGAAAATCTTACCGGTAAATAATTTTGGATATCGATCCTTCATAGAGTCCTCAAGTTCCCAAGTGGCTTCTTCAATTCCGTGTTTATGCCACAGTACCTTCACTAATGAGATTTTCCTGTTTCGTAGTTCTTTTACTTCACGTGCTAAAATACGAACTGGTTCTTCTTCGTAACTCAAATTAGATTGAATCTCGATCTCCGATGGAGGAATTACGTGCGATGGATCGGACCTATATCGTTGAAGCATCGAGACATGAAAAACGCTGTGAATCTTTTCGAGCTCAGGGGGCAAAATTAATCGATATGCAACTGGTCCAACTCGTTCGGATACTTCGTACGGACCGATGAACCTCGGACTCAATTTGCCCTTACGACCAAATCTAAAGCACCTTCTTCCAGGGTGAAACTTTGAGAAATACTTTGTCTCCAACCTGATATTCAATGTCTTTTCTTTTCAAATCCGCATACGACTTTTGACGATCCGAAGCGGCTTTCAAACTTTCGCGAATTACTCGGACTTTCTGCTCGGCATCCTTAATCAAATCAACCCCAAGGATCTTACTTTCACTAAGTTCAGTCCAAAATAATGGGGTACGGCATTTACGACCGTATAAAGCCTCGTAAGGTGCCATCTTAATGCTTGACTGAAAACTATTGTTGTAAGCGAATTCGATCAAAGGCAGATATCTTTCCCATGAACCACAAAACTCTAAAACACAACATCTCAACATATCCTCGAGTATTTGAATTATCCGCTCAAATTGGCCATCGGTCTGAGGATGGAATGCAGTGCTAAAGTGCATCTTGGTACCCAATGCTTCCTGTAATTTCTTCCAAAATCCGAGGTAAATCTTGGGTCTCTATCCGACACGATGGAAATAGGTACCCCATGCAACCGAACTATTTGGGAGACATATAATTCTGCCAATTTATCGAGTGAAAAATCCGTACGGACAGGGATAAAATGAGCAGACTTGGTCAATCTATCAACAATGACCCAGACCGAGTCTTTCTTACTCTGAGTCAAAGGCAACCCAGATACAAAGTCCATTGTCACTCGATCCCATTTCCATTCGGGTATCATGATTGGCTGAAGTAATCCAGATGGCACTTGATGTTCCGCTTTTACTTGTTGACATATCAAACACCTTGAAACAAATTCAAAAATGTCTCGTTTCATACCGGGCCACCAAAATTGGCGTTTCAGGTCATTGTACATTTTAGTACTACCCGTGTGGACTGACATTCGACTACTATGAGCCTCGTTCAAAATCATCGAAATAAGTTCCGAATTTCTTAGAACACATAATCGACCTCTGAACGTGAAGCAATCATTGTCGTCAATCCGGAACTCCGATTCCTTATTCGAAGCACATTCAGCTCGTTTAGTGACCAATTTAGCATCGACTTTCTGGGATTCAAGTATTTGACGAATCAATAATGGTTTGGCCTCTAATTCAGCTACTAGCACCCCATCGGGTGAGACGAATAAGTGAGCATTCACCACTCTCAAAGCAAACAGTGCTTTCCGACTTAAAGCATCGGCAACCACGTTAGCCTTTCCCGGGTGATAATCAATAACAAGTTCGTAGTCCTTCAACAACTCAAGCCAACGTCTTTGTCGTAGATTTAGATCTCTTTGAGTCATCAGATATTTTAGACTCTTGTGGTCCGAATAAATATGACACCTTTCTCCAAACAAGTAATGTCGCCATATTTTCAAGGCGAACACTATGGCTGCTAATTCAAGATCGTGGGTCGGATCGTTTCTCTCATGCGGCTTTAATTGTCTCGACGCGTAAGCCACAACTCGACCTTCTTGCATCAACACACAACCTAGCCCAAGTAGGGATGCATCACTATAAATGACAAACTCTTTGCCGGACTCCGGTTGCACTAGCACTGGAGCTTCGGTTAAACAGGTCTTTAGTCGATCGAAACTCTTCCGACAGTTTTCTGTCCATTCAAACTCAACATCTTTAGGAGTAGTCTCGTAAACGGTGCAGCTATCATCGAGAAACCCCTTACAAACCGTCGGTAGTATCCGGCAAGTCCCAAAAAGCTCCTAACTTCAGTAATATTCCTCGGAGGTTTCCAATCGAGTATGGCCGAAATTTTGTTCGGATCCACTCTAACAACCGATGCGGACACCACGTGCCCCAAAAAGCTAACCTCTCTCAACCAAAATTCACATTTACTGAATTTTGCGTATAACTGCTTGTCTCGCAAAATCTGTAATACTAACCTCAAATGCTCGGCGTGTTCGGCTTCACCTTATGAATAAACTAAAATATCATCAATAAACACAACCACAAATCGATCCAAGTATGGCCTGAACTCGATTCATTAAATCCATAAATACCGCAGGGGCATTAGTGAGCCCAACGGCATCACTAAGAATTCGTAGTGACCGTACCTCATTCTAAAAGCGGTTTTGGGTATGTCCGAGTCTCGAACCCTCAACTGATAATAACCAGATCTCAAATCTATCTTGGAAAATACTGAGGCTCCCTTTAATTGATCAAACAAATCATCAATACGTGGCAACGGGTATTTATTCTTTATGGTCACTTTATTCAACTAACGATAGTCGATGCACAATCTCATGGTTCCATCCTTCTTTTTCACAAACAATATGGGTGCGCCCCATGGAGAAAAACTCGGTCGAGTGAAACCTCTATCCATCAATTCTTGCAATTGAACTTTCAATTCCTTTAATTCTGTTAATGCCATACGATACGGGGCTATTGAGATTGGCGTGGTACCAGGTACAATCTCGATGCTGAATTCCACCTCTCGAACCGGTGGCAACCCCGGTAACTCCTCAGGAAAAACATCTGAATACTCACAAACCACTGGTACTGATTCAAGTTTCCTTTCCGTCTCTTTGCTATCAAATACATACGCAAGGTATGTTTCACAACCCTTTTTCACGTATCTCTGAGCGGTCATTGAAGATATTATCACTGGCACCCCTTTCAAATCGGTAGACTCAACTTGGACTACCTCATTATTTGTACTCCTCAAATCAATGGTTTTCCTTTTGCAGTTCACCACTGCATCATGTACAGTCAACCAATCCATACCAAGAATAACATCGAATTCGTCAAACGGTAAAAGCATCAAATCGGCCAGAAAACAGGATTCTCGGGTTATTAGAGGGCATCTCTTACACACTTTATCAACAAGTACGTATTGACCCAAAGGGTTTGACACTCGAATTACGAACTCAGTAGACTCAACAGGTAGAGTCTTACTGGATGCTAAGGTTTCACATACATATGAATGAGTAGAGCCAGGGTCAATCAATGCAATCACGTTAGTATCAAAGAGAGTGAAGGTACCAGTGATGATGTCAGGGGAGGATGCCTCCTCTCGTGCGCGAATGGCATATGCTCTAGCAGGAGTACGGTTCTCAGCTCGAACAGCCGT
Organism: Gossypium hirsutum; assembly: GCF_007990345.1. Taxonomy (NCBI): domain Eukaryota; kingdom Viridiplantae; phylum Streptophyta; class Magnoliopsida; order Malvales; family Malvaceae; genus Gossypium; species Gossypium hirsutum. The sequence goes on from NC_053444.1 coordinate 26,141,038, forward strand.
ACCAGAGGCCCCTCTCTGACTACCACCCCTACCTCCTAAAATTCTCGGTGGTCTACCTCTAGTTGTCACTCCACTAGGTCTTGCACCTTGAATCTTATTCTTCTCATCAAGCTCCGTGCAATCTCTAATGAAGTGGTCCTTCGAACCGCATCCGTAACAGGCCCTGTTAGTAGACTTACCCCAACATTCACCTAGGTGTCGTCTTCCGCATTGGGGACATTCAGGTTTCTCTTGACGATTATTGCCCACACTAGCTACCGAAGTAGCTCGGGAGTCCGTCGATGGTCGTGCTCTGATGGAAATTCCCGCAGTCGTCCTCGACTTATTTATGTCCTCCCTGAACTTCTTTACAGCTGAGAACGGAGCTTTACCCGTCGATCTTTTACGATAGTCTCTAGCTTCAAATTCAGCCTTCTTCTTCTCCTTTCCAAGTTCTTCCGCCTTGCAGGCTCGTTCGACTAGTGTTACGAATTCTTTTATCTCCAAAATACCCACTAGTAGCTTTAAATCTTCATTCAATCCTTCTTCGAATCTTTTGCACATAGCAACCTCATCAGCTACACACTCCCGGGCATACCTACTGAGTCTTACGAATTCATGTTCGTATTCAGATACTGTCATACGGCCTTGCTTGAGTTCCAAGAATTCCTTACGCTTTTGATCAATGAACCGTTGACTAATATATTTCTTTCGAAATTCCGTTTGAAAGAAGTCCCAAGTAACTCGTTCGTTTGGGACTATGGAAATCAGGGTCCTCCACCAATAGTAGGCTGAGTCCCGCAACAAGGATATAGCACACTTTAGACATTCATCGGGCGTGCATGACAGTTCATCAAACACCCGAATGGTGTTATCAAGCCAGAACTCGGCCCTTTCAGCATCATCAGTAACTATGGCCCTGAACTCCTCAGCCTCGCGCTTCCTAATCAAGTCTACAGATGGCTTCTCAGCCTCACAGGATCAGTAACTGATGGCATTACGGGCTCTTGGGGTGGATTATTCAAATTCGGGAATTGTTGGACAGCCGGATTGGTTCGGGCATATTCGCGACCCACTCATTCATCATGGTAAAGAAGGCTTGTTTAGCCCCCTCACCTTGATTATTCGCAGATGACTGAGGTTCAACAGGCGGCGTCCCTTGTGCAGGAGCAGCCACTACACTTTCAACGTCATCCGCCAAGGTTCTCTCTACACCGGGATCCATTTACTAATCAAAACATAAATTTTAACCGTCAGAAGTCATCACACATTTAAACATTAACATTAAGGCATGTATAGCTAGACTCATACGTGTTATGGTAGTCCTAGAACCGACTAAACCATAGCTCTGATACCAATCAAATGTAACACCCCGAACCCGAGACCGTCGCCGGAGTCGAACACGAGGTGTTAACAGACTTCAAACCACTTATTAAAATTTTTCCAGACAAGCTGTCAATCTGCGTACTAGTCGCTTTAAAAATCATATGTTGAGCTCTGGAACTCGAAATCCAGTTCCGTGAATTTTTCCCAGAACTAGACTCATAAATCTATATGGTAGAATTTTTGTAGAATTTTTGGTCGGGTCAATTGGTACAGTTTATTAGTTAAAGTCGTCCCTGTTCCTGGGTTCGAGTACTCTGACCTTTGTGCATTACGACTTAGATATCTCCCTTTACAGAGCTTCAATACTTATGCCATTTGTTTCTAATGAAACTATACTCAAAAGGGAATCTATACATATAAAGCATGACTTCTAATTGTCTCTGATTAATTTAGGGTGAATTTCTAAAGTCGGGACAGGGGATCCAGAAATCGCTCTGGCCCTGTTTCACAAGAGTTTAATTATCTCCTAACATACAGCTCATATGGTCGTTTTGTTTCTTCTATATGAAAATAGACTCATCGAGCTTCGATTACATAATTTATTCATTAATTAATTCCATTCCTACTATTTTTAGTGATTTTTCAATCTCACGCCACTGCTGCTGCCAGCATCTGTTACTAAAGCAACTATGCCTATTTCGTGATTTCTCCTTGATCTAACTAGTAATTCATCATACATATCACAAATTATGATCATGACTAGCCATGCCAAAGGCTAATCATTGTCAAACATCCCCCTACTACACTATTGCCATATCATGAATTTTAACACCAAAAATAATCAACCATGACATATGGCATAAAAATCGAATTACCAAGACTTACGACCTAACATTATAGAACCAAATCCAACCGAACATTTATGCCATTTTCGCATGGCTAAAAGTTTACATACCAAATTTCAACAAAACATATTAGCCTATACATGCCGAAATGTTCTCCTAGACCGACTAAAAAGAAAGTACCAAAACTTGCTAGCTGCTGTGATGACTTCGATGACGGCCCGACCACGCAAAAAGAGACGAGTCCAAGAAACCTAAAATAGGTGACAAGGAAACACCGAGTGAGTATATAACTCAGTAAGTCATAAGCAATGCACTACCATCCATTAATAACATTATCACAAGAGGAAACAAAATGGAACGAGGCTAGTTACTCCATCCATACCGAACCATACCATAGTTCCTTAGACCTATCGGTTCAATCTCATACCAAGTCATGCATTCACATTCCATATACTAATCAATAGGATATTTGAGGCATTTTCATACATCATTTTATTTTCGTTACAATCATACAACTAAACGACCTTTCACCTATTCCACGATAAATCTTATGTACGTGACTTCAATTATAATTGTCACATAGGTTCAAACTTACCAAGCTCAACTCCAAATATAAACATAGCGCCTATTAGCCATGAACTCAAGGTACTTACCCGATCCGCTGTCCGTGATCAACTCAATAATGTCGCACACTTAGTGTCCATAGTGATTCAAAAATATATATTAAGTCCGCACACTCAGTGCTATATAATCAACTCGCACACTTAGTGCTATATAATCAAACTCGCACACTTAGTGCTGTACAATTTAAACCCGCACACTTAGTGCCAATCTCAGGATCATAAATGTTTATACCGCACACTTAGTGCCGAAATCAACAACTCAATACATCTCACCTCTTTTCTTTTCATTCAACACTTTCATCACCACATGCATACATGTATATAAATTTATCATTCCATTCGGCATAATTACATAGACATTATGTCTATTTAGATCAATACAAAATATATGCTTGGTGACTTACCTTGTGTTGGGTAAGACGGTTCCAACTCGGCTACTCGATGATCTTTTCTTTGCCTTTGCTTGATTCTCCTCCTTTAACTCCTTGAGCTTAATCAATAAATCAACTAGTTTAACCGCCTTGCTAAATATTTACAATCCAATTACACATGCATATGTATGTTAGTATATTCGGCAATCACCCTTACTAATCACCCATTTAGTCGATTGTAGGGAATTAAATATAATATCTCTAGGATGTACTCTACATGGCCGAATATACCATGTTAGTTTTTTAACATTTCCTATGTAATTACATATAGGTTTTTACACTTTAAGTTTCACACATTTCACCTTTTAATGCCTATTGCTCATCCCTTTGATCTTAACCTAAATGACAACTCCCTCTCCCCATATCTCAACCGAATTATCCATAACATCAAGACTAAAATTTTGCACCTTGAACTTCATACATTTATAAAAACTTCCATAACTCATTCGGCCCTATCAAGAACCATTTAACATGCTAGGAAAATAATCATAGAGGAAGAAATTAACATTCTCAATAAACTCACCTTTTGACCAAATGTACAAGGAGCCTCTAAACCACTCATCAAAATCTCTACCCTATTCTAAGACTTAGTCATTCGGCATATAGCCCAAATCACCATGAAAAATCTCAACTTTCTTGACATTACCAAGAGTGCATCCACAATTTAGCTTAGCATATTATAAATCCAAATCAACAAATTCAAAGCTTACCTCCTATAGCTAAAGATGAATGCCGACTTGCTCTAGGTAAGTTCCCCTTATTTTTCTTCCTTGTTTCGGCCTTGGCAAGATGGAGAAGAAGATGAACACTCCTCTTCCCTTTTTCTCTTTTATTCAATTTTATTATAATTATTTTAAGCCATTTGTTAACTAAACAAAACATATTAAATTAGAATAAGTGGAGCACCATCACCCCTTGGCCGGCCACTCTTCATCTTTTGGGTAAATTGACATGCAAAACCACCCTTTTTGGTACATGCACTAATAGACCATTTTAAATTAGCCTATCATATTTCACCATGTCTCATATCGATCCCTATTTAATAATTTCTCATGCAATTGGCAAAATTAGAGAATGAAACTTCCACATACTCATGTACACACATAATAAGCATAGAATATAGCAATTAATTATTTTTATGACTCGGTTTTGTGGTCCCGAAACCACTTTCCGACTAGGGTCACACTAGGGCTGTCACAATCAAACAGATAGATCATCACTAAATAAAATAGGACAGTCAAGCACGTTTTGATCTAAGTGTTTTATAAAAATTAAATCATCAACACGATCTTTGTCACTATCCGAGGAGTACAAAAGTGTTTCAAAATTTTCAAGCATCTTACCTTTATAAGCAGAAGAAGAAGGGTTGATTTTACCTTTTCCATTTAATACAAACCTTCACTCATCGGGGGCATAGTGTAGTCGAAGCTCTGTTGTTGAGTTAACCTTTGTCAAATGGAACTCAAACTTCATGTACAACCACCTAAACTGTTTAAGGCATGAGTATAAATTGAAAACAAATTTGGCAAATTTCGTTATCTTATTCACCAAAATAGATTTGCACAAATTCGCGAATTTTACACAAGGCAAATCAAGAGAATAACAACTCACGCTTCCTTTCGTAATGACTTTATCAACCACAATCGAAGAATAACAATTAATCGGATCAAAATGAGGGGATCTTTTAAGAATTAAGTCACCAAAATTTTTATCAATAATTTTCAAATCTGCACGGGACTCGGTTGATAAAATTTCCTTACCTTGCTTACCTTCGGGCTCATATAGTGTGATTTCATCTTTGCCAATGTTGATCGTATGAAAGCGTCTTTCATCGGAAAGGTATTAAAGTTGGAAGTTATCTTTCATATCTGGCCAATGGAAGTGTTCTATCCCACGCAAAGGTGGTAAACCTTTAGGGGCATCACTAAAAACATCCTCATAATCCTGCAAAAATCATTGAAACACACTAGGAAAATTTTCATTAATGTTAGATAGAGATAAATAATTTTGCCTAAACCTCACAAGGATACAAGGCTTTTCATTGAATAGGTCTCTCCGCACATATTTTTTTGTTGCAATTAAAATTTTCACTCTATTTTTACCACTTGCGGATTCACTCACCTTTGGACCATTTAAATTTTGACTTTTTTCACTACTAGCCTCTTTTCTCTCTGTCTTTTTTATTTTTCCTTTCTCCCTCACCCCCCCACAAAATTTCATCATTTTTAATTGATCTTTATATACATCACTGGGATTTAAAGGAGTAAGAGTGAATTTTCGGCCTTTAAACACAAGAGAGTATCTATTAAGCTTGCCTTGGTGAGTAACATCACGATCAAATTGCCAAGGCCGTCCAAGGAGTAAGTGTGCCGCATGCATTGGGACCACATCACACCATACCTCATCCTCGTAATTCCCAAGCTTAAAAGTGATCAAGGACTGTTTTGTAACTTTAACTTCTGAGCATTCATTAAGCCACTGAAGGTGATACGGCTTAGGATGCTCGATACAAGGTAACTTTAAGGAATCCACCAAATGCTGCTAACCACATTCGAACAACTCCCATTATCAATAATAAGTGAACATAAGTTACATTTTATAAAACACCTAGAATGGAAAATATTGGTTCTTTGGTTATCACAATCATCTCCCATTTGGATGTTAAGGGTGCGGCAGACTACCATCTTATTTTTTTTCTCTTTTTTTTTTGAAATACCTGTAAAACAAATACTCAACACTCAAAAGAAAAATTAGCAAACCTCACCGTTAGTCACTCAAAAAGGAAAATCAAATTCTCAATGAGGTAGAATTCAGTCTTGTGAGTTCTTTAGTACAGTCTATATCAACCAATTAGAAAGTGTATGAACCGAAACTACCAAAGAGTCCTAATTTGCAACCGAAACTACCAAAGAGTCCTAATTTGCACTAGGATGCAAAAAACTGACGAGACACCAATTAATTTGTGTTGCACCGAGGAAGAATTGTGCACACCATAAAATCCTACTAACACAAGAAACAAGAAGGTGTTAGATAGTGTAAAGGAAGAATAAAGACAAACAAATGAAAACCTACAGCTAAGAATCAATAAAAACTGTTGAAATCGAAAAACCTGAAAAACTACGGAGTAACTTGACAACTTCGTTCGAGGTGTTCCCAATCTCCAAAAATCACAAAATTAAATCTGGAATGTCCTTAAATATTGAATTTGGGCACCAAACTCAACCCGCTAAATCTTTTTTTAAATTTTTATTGGATTTCATCTTTTTCAAATTTTTTGACTTTTTCGACTGACTTTTTTACGAGAAATATTTTTTTATATTCAATAATAGTGCCACAAAAATGTATGTAAAATTTCAGATCAATCCGACAACGTTTACCCACTCAAATGAATTTTTTTGAAATTTTTTTGGGTAAAACTGTTGTTTGTAGTTTAAAAAATAGAGATCAGTTTAGAAATCAACCAAGAATACCCAAAACTCCCAAAATCTAATACCAAATGATATGGAGTTGCGCGCGGACCAAGATCAAGTTGTCAAGTCACGAGAAAACTCCTACAAAAACTCTAAACATTTTGATCTGAAACAAAACAGCAAAACTTAATTAGAATAATTAGATCTGAAAACTAAAAATCCCCAAATCAATAAAGAACAGTCAAGAATCAAAACACTTATGAATAAAGGTTCTTGGAAGTCAAGAACACCAAATTAAGCCCCAAGATCAACTTCCAATCAGCCGAAACTATCAAAGAACACAAAACAGCAACTAAATTAAAAACAGATTGCGAAATCAATTGAAACTAGTTCTAGGGATTGGACGGCAAGAAAAGGGAATTTTTGTGAATCAAAAATGTTTCTTTATGTCCAAGGAAGTGCCGAATCAGATCTTGAAGTTTGGAATGGCTGAAACGAAACAAGAACAATTAATCCCAAATTATTCAACAAATCGGCACAAGCAGAATTTAATAAAGAAGAATGAACAGCAATAGAATAAAGAAAAGTCCTATGAAGCCTTGAAATCTCGAAAGATCTCACAACTCCCTTCAAACGGCTCTAATCTCCCCTCCAATGAAGATCAATGGCAAGAAGAAAGCTGATGATGGCTCCCACAATCAGAAAGATTGTTAAAACTACTTCTAAATAAAACTCAAGAGAAAATTCTTGAAGAACTCAAAAAGAATTTTCACTCAAAGCAAATCTGAAATTTTCAATGTAATTGTAATGTGTAATGTGTATAAGGGTAGCTGGCCAAGCCATACATATAGGCCTTCTAACTATTTTCCTAGTCCTAATAGGAAAACTAAAAAAAAACCTAATTTTTTTTACTTTCAAGGGAATTTCGTCCAAGGCCTTTAATGGGCCTCTTTGGGTTGAATTTTTACATAGAAATTTATTTATAGAGTCTAAAAATTAAAACTAAGTATTTAAAGAATTAAAATTTTACAAATTGGGCCACTTTGACAATTTTGCCTGATTTTCAACTAAGTCTGATTTAAATTTTAGGATTGGGCTTGGAACATCTTATTGGGTCGTGTCTTCAAGAACTTGGGCTTGTAATCTGTTCTCTCCTAAAATTGGCTTGTTAATGCTCGTAATTGAGATCCAATGTGCCTTAATTGCAAGATTCGGTTTCTTGGATCAAGATTTCCAAGATTTGAAATCTTGATTTTCTTGATTCTTGAAATTGCTAAGAACAGCAAAATTGGACCAAGATTCGGTTTCTTGATTTTCTGGAAAACAAGAAAGTGAATCTTGATTTTTTTTTCCTTTGTATACACATCTAAGGCCTTTGTGACTCATATCATTCGTCCTCGAATCTGAAAAATCAAATGGGGACAACTCAGCCACATTAAAAGTAGAACTTACATTGTACTCACCAGGTAGATAAATTTTATAGGCATTGTCGTTGATCCGCTCGAGTACTTGGAAAGGCCCATCGCCCCTTGGGTCCAACTTAGTCTTTCTTTTTGTAGGAAATCGTTCTTTCCTCATATGGACCCAAACTCAATCTCCGGGTTCAAATACAACCCGTTTGTGCCTCTTGTTTGTTTTGTTTGTGTTGATGCCATTTGTTTTGGCTATTCACTACCTAGCTAATGTGATCCGGCTCGGTTGATTGAGTTGATTCACTTGATAGCCCGATCGTCGACGAGGGGTAGTTGGAGTTGTCAAAATTGGGCGATTGAGGCTAAGGGTTGCGGAAGCTTTTAAAGGGGTTTAGATGAGTGGTTTGGTGTTGGTAGGTTCGGTTTAGGATAGAAACAAAGGTAAGATAAAAAAGGTAATTGATGGAGATGGATAATAGAACTTAAACGTCAAGAAAGTTTCAATACTATAATGAGTATCGCCCCAAATCTTATATGGTTTAAGGTGAAAAATATGGAAATAGGAATATGGACCTCGGCCCGTTACTTAGCAAAGTAAGAACCAAAGGTATATTGAAATGGATGAACGCCACACCGGTTCGATGATAAGTTCAATGGAGTTCGGATTGACGCCACTAGCAAGCTAGATAAGTCACTTCGAGACTCAAACGAAAGAAGAGAGGAGGTAACCTCACAAGAACACAAGTTCTATTAAGTTTAATTGATCAAATATTGTAACCTTTTACAATAAACAAGTAAACTATTTATAAGCAAAGACTAAGCTAGCCGAATAGCCACATACATCCTTAGGAATTAAGCAAATGAATTCATTAATGGCCTTAGTTAAATTTGACTGAATGTGACTTCAAAAAGGAAGCTTCATGCTTTAGTAAATGAACTTGAATGTATTTGGAAGCTTGAAGAGTGCAATGTACTTGTCTAAGTTCAGCCAAGACCTTAATTGAAGCATTGATGATGACCTGGTTCATGAAAGGCAGCATGTACCTTTTGTAAATTCGTTATTCCCTTTGTACATGCACATTATACATTCAATGTGATGAATTAAGGTAATATTCCCTCCCTTTTGACGTTCATGAATCCACCCATTCATGTATAGGAGCTGATTGGTCAAATTGAGATGTGAATGACTTAGATGCTACCTTGGGAATACAATCAGCCAAACTTGTGCTTTAAGTTGCTGGACACCTTTTGGCCGAATAGGTGCCTTGGGAAGCCAAATGGATCAGCCACCATTCATTGAAAGAAGCCTTACATGCACCGTCCCATACATTGAACCTATCATGCATGAACCTTGTTTAATTACTCTCCAAATTCAGCTCACCGACAAAAACACATGAACCAAAATTAAATCACATAAAATTCAACTGAAAAAACATTAATATAATTTAGACACACTAATTTAACACATAAATTAAATTAGAAAAATTTAATAAAGTCTTAACAAGACATATTAAATTCGGCCAAGACACATTTAAAACATGTAATAAGTCAAGACATAATTATAAGCTGTAGTAATTTAAGCTAAATTAATAAATAACTTAATTTGTTCAGACATTAAAATAAATGAGCTAAAATAAACTTAAGCCAAGCTCAAATGAGCTAAAGTAAGCTAAATTGAGCTCAAACAAGCTAAATTAAGCTCATGTGAGCTAAACTGAGCTGGGAAGAACTACGATTGAGCTTGTTGAGCTGAGATTGAGCTTCATCTTCCACTTGGGCCCCTCATGTTTAGGCCAGTCTCGATGACAATGAGTGGTGCCATAACATGATGCGATTGGGATCACATCACTAGCCTTCTCGTGTAAGGATTTCACCAACTCAGCAATAGTGGAGAAATCTTTCACAAATCGTCTATAAAAACTAGCTAAACCATGGAAAGATCTCACCTCAGTTATCGATTTAGGAGTTGGCCACTCCTTGATTTCCTTAACTTTGTCCTCATCGACATGAATACCTTGAGCACTAATTATGAAACCTAAAAATATTAGCTTATCACAACAAAAAGTGCATTTATCAAGGTTGGCAAATAATTTTTCAGCTCTTAGAATGTCTAAAACCGTTCTAACATGGAAAACATGATCATTTAATGTTGTTAAGTAAATTAAAATGTCATCAATCCAAGAATGGCAATTATCGACACTAACATACAGTACCTTTTCAAAATTCAAGTCATGAGCAAAGCCATCAATACGAGTTGAATGAAGTTGTTTAGAGAATAGAGAAACTTCACCTTGCTTACCATTAGAGGTGGGAAAATGAGGATCAGTTTTACCTTGTTTAATCAATTGAAAACATCTCTTGGTAGAAGGGTAATGAAGCTGGAACCTGCCCATGGGTGGAATCTTGCAAACCTGAAACAAAGAGAAATCACAAGGCGATTTTGAATGGGGGTTAGCAAAAATATTCCTCCCTTGTGTTTGAGCACTCTCTTCTTCTTCACTCATTCCTTGTTTAAGCTCTCTCTCTTGTTCACTCACTTCACTCACATTTCCTTTTGTTTCTCTCTCGCTTTCCTTTTCGCCTTTTTCATTTTCCTTTTCTTCTTTTTCACTTTTATTTTTCTCTTCTCCTTTTTCTTTTTCCTAACTTGTTTTAACAACAGAATTTTTCAGTTTGATTTGGTCCTCATGGACTTGTTCCAGAGTGAGCGGCACTAAGGTGACTTTCCTTCCTTGATGCTTGAAAGAATACCTATTGGTACGACCATCGTGGGTGACCTTTCGATCCCTTTGCCATGGTTCTCCTAGCAACAAATGGCAGGCTTGAATAGGCACTACGTCGCACACGACTTTATCTTGATACTTGCCTATAGAAAAGGCGATGCGCACTTGTTGAGTGACCTTAAATTGGCCTTCCTTGCTAATGATACGAGTCACAAAGGCCTTAGATGCGTACATGAAAGAAAGTGAGAATCAAGATTCACTTTCTTGTTTTCAAGAAAATCAAGAAACCGAATCTTGGCCCAATTTTGCTGTTTGGAGCGATTTCAAGAATCAAGAAAATCAAGATTTCAAATCTTGGAAATCTTGGTCCAAGAAATCAAATCTTGCAGCCAAAGCACATTGGATCTCCGTTACGAGCATCAATGAACCAATTTCGGTAGGAGATGGACTACAACCCCAAGTTCTTGAAGGCAAGGCCCAATAAGATGATTCCAAGCCCAACCAAGAAGTCAAACATACTTAGTTGAAAATTAGGCCAAATTGTTAAAGTGGCCCAATTTGTAAAAATTTTAATTTTTTAATTTAATTTTTAGACTTTAGGAGTATTATATGTAAAAATTTGGCCCAAGCAGCCCATTAAAATGCCTTGGCTGAATTTCCCTCTTAATTTATTAATTAGGTCTTTTTTTAAGTTTTCCTAATGAGATTAGGAAATAGATAGAAGGCCTATTAATAGGCATGGTCGGCCACCTTATTGGACACATTACAATTACATTGAAAATTTCAGATTTGCTTTGAGTGAAAATTCTCTTTGAGTTCTTCAAGAATTTTCTTTTGAGTTTTCTTTAGAAGTAGTTTTAACAATCTTTTTTATTGTGGGAGCCATCTTCAGCCTTCTTCTTGTCATTGATCTTCATTGGAGGGGAGATTAGAGCCGTTTGAAGGGAGTTGTGAAATCTTTATCGATTTCAAGGCTTCTTAGGACTTTATCTTTTTTTCTTGTTGTTCATCCTATCTTTTAAATTCTGCTTGTGTCGATTTTTATTAACTTGTGTCGATTTTTATTAACTAACTTGTTTGCTGTTCTTGTTGCGTTTCAGCCTTTCCAAAACTCCAAGATCTCTTCATCATTCAAAATCGGATCGACCCCCTTTGTTCTTGGCAGCAAAGATCGTTCAAGATCCCTAAATTCCATTGTTCTTACCGATTTCTCCTTTTCAAATCTGGTTGAATTCAGTTTCTGGAATTTTGGGGGAAATTAATTTACTGTTTCAATTTGGGCAAATCGACATCTCCTTGGGCTTCAAGAACTGTTTTCGATTCTTAAATCTTTCTTTTGTTACTGCTGTCCATACCCTATCTTTTATTCCATCAATTTGCTGGACTTTTAAAATTAATTTACTATTTGTGATTGTTCTTTTCAGATTTGGCAGATTGGGGTTTAATTCGATTACCAATCCGTGTTCTTGACATCCAAGATTTGTTATTCTTAAGGGCGTTTGTTTCTTGGTTGTTCTTTATTGATTTGGGGATTTTTAGTTTCCAGATCTAATTGATTCTAATTTAGTTTTACTATTTCGTTTCAGATCCAAACATTTAGAGTTTTTGTAGGGGTTTCTCGTGACTTGACAACTCGATCTTGGTCCGCGCGCAACCCCCTATCATTTGGTATCAGATTTTGAGTGTTTTGGGTATTCTTGGTTGATTACTAAACTAATCTCTTTTTTATATAACAAACAGTAGATCTTAGAAACGAGGCAAAAAGATCAAATCTTAGAATTTCTAGATCTGAAATAAAAACTCTAAAACAGTAAAGAATAAACCATGAATCGAAACACTTATTATTAGGGAATTTAGAAGTCAAGAACACGTGAATAAATTTCAAAGAAGTCTCTAATTCCACCGAATCTGTCAATTCAACAAAACAGAAAGTTAATTCAATAGATCACAAAAAGAACGAAAATTGATTTAGAATGAGGAATCGTGTAGCAAGAAAGAGGGAAAATTATGGACTAAGAATGATCCTTGATAATCAAGAACAATTATGAGCTTCCCAAACCGAATTTGAAAAGATTAACATCCAAAACAACAAATCAAACTCTGAATTCCAGCAATCAAAATTTAATCAGAATTGGAAGGAATAATCGGCAAGGTCAATGGAAAAGATGAATTGATGCTCGATTCTTGCTACCAAGAAGGGTGCCAATCAGTTTCTCTAATGTTGAAGAAGGCTGGAAACACAGCAAGAAAACTTAAGAAGTTAGGATATGAAATCGGCACAAAACAGAAATTAAAAATAGATTGAACAACAAGAAAATAAAGATAAAGTCCTAAGAAGCCTTGAAATCGAAAAAGATTTCACAACTCCCTTCAAACGGCTCTAATCTCCCCTCCAATGTAGGACAATGGTCAAAAGAAGGCTGAAGATGGCTCCCACAATCAAAAAGATTGTTAAAACTACTTCTAAAGAAAATTCAAGAGAGAATTCTTGGAGAAAACTTAAAGAGAATTTTTCACTCAATAAAATCTGATTTCAATGTGTAATCCAATGTGTAATGTCTTCCATTAGGGTGGCTGGCCATGCCTATTAATAGGCCTTCTATCTATTTCCTAATCTCATTCGAAAAACTTAAAAAAACTTGATACGAGTCACAAAGGCCTTAGATGCGTATACGAAGGAAAAAGAAAATCAAGATTCACTTTCTTGTTTTCAAGAAAATCAAGAAACCGAATCTTGGTCCAATTTTGCTGTTTTGAGCAATTTCAAGAATCAAGAAAATCAAGATTTCAAATCTTGGAAATCTTAATCCAAGAAACTGAATCTTGCAACTAAGGCGCTTTGGATATCAGTTACGAGCATTAACAAGCCAATTTCGGGAGAGAACGGATTACAAGCCCAAGTTCTTGAAAACAAGGCCCAATAAGATGTTCCCAGCCCAATCCAGAAGTTTAAATTAGACTTAGCTAAAAATCAGGCCAAATTGTCAAAGTGGCCCAATTTAATTCTTTAAATACTTAATTTTAATTTTTAGACTTTATGAATAAATTTCTATGTAAAAATTTAGTCCAAGAGGCCCATTTAAAGACCTTGGACAAAATTCCCCTTTAAAAGTCAAAATTAGGGTTTTTTTAAGTTTTCCTAGTAGGGCTAGGAAAGTAGTTAGGAGGCCTATATATATGGATTGGCCAGCCACCCTTAAACACATTGAATTACACATTAAATCAGATTTTTGTTGAGTGAAAATTCTCTTTGAGTTTTCTCCAAGAATTTTCTCTTGAGTTTTCTTTAGAAGTAGTTTTAACAATCTTTTGATTCTGGGAGCCATCTTCAGCCTTCTTCTTGCCATTGTTCTTCATTGGAGGGGAGATTAGAGGCGTTTGAAGGGAGTTGTGAAATCTTTCAGGATTTCAAGGCTTCTTAGGACTTTATCTTTTATTTCTTGCTGGTCATTCTTTCTTTTAAATTATGCTTGTGCCGTTTTCTTTATCTAACTTATTTCAATTCTTTTATTGTGTTTCAAGCCAACTTCAACCTTAAACAAATCGATCAGCACTCTTCTTGGTAGCAAGAAAACATTCTTCAATCATCCTTTTCCTTTGATCTTGCCGTCCAAACAACCTATCCTCATTCTATTTCAATTTTTGGGTTGTTGTGATCTGTTGCATTTTAATTTTCTGTTTCGTGTTCAATTGATAGATTCGGCAGATTGGAAGTTAATCTTGGGGCTTAATTTTGTGTTCTTGGCTTCCAAGAACATCTATTCATAGGTGTTTTGATTCTTGGTTGTTCTTTATTGATTTGGGGATTTTTAGTTTCCAGATCTAATTGATTCTAATTAAGCTTTACTATTTCATTTCAGATCCAAAAGTTTAGATTTTTCGTAGGAGTTTCCTGTGACTTGGAAACTCAATCTTGGTCCGCGCGCAACCCCCTATGATCTAGTATCAGATTTTGGGCATTTTGGGTGTTCGTGGTTCATTTTTAAACTGATCTCTATTTTTTAAACTACAAACAGCAGTTTTACCCAGAAATATTTTTTGAAAAAAAATTCATTTGAGTGGGTAAATGTTGTCCGATTGATCTGAAATTTTACATTCATATTTGTGGCACTATTATTGAATATAAAAAAAAATATTTCCCACAAAAAAATCAGTTGAAAAAGTCAAAAAAATTGAAAAATATGAAATCCAATAAAAATAAAAAAAAAAGATTCAGCGGGTTGAGTTTGGTGCCCAAACTTTCCAGATCAAAAATTCAATATGTAAGGACATTCTAGATTTAATTTTGTGATTTTTGGAGATCGGGAACACCTCGAACAAAGTCATCAAATTACTCCACAGTTTTTTGGGTTTTTCGATTTAAGCAATTTTTATTGATTCTTAGCTGTAGGTTTTCATTTGTTTTCCTTTATTCTTCCTTTACACTATCTAACACCTTCTTGTTTCTTCTGTTAGTAGGATTTTAAGGTGTGCACAATTCTTCCTCAGTGCAACACAAATTAATTGGTTTCTCGTCAGTTTTTGGCATCTTAGTGCAAATTAGGACTCTTTGGTAGTTTCGGTTCATACACTTTCTAATTGGTTGATATATACTCTACTAAAGAACTCACAAGACTGAATTCTACCTCATTGAGAATTTGATTTTTTTTGAGTGACTAACGGTGAGGTTTGCTAATTTTTCTTTTGAGTGTTGAGTATTTGTTTTACAAGTATTTTAAAAAAAAAGAGAAAAAAATAAGATGGTAGTCTGCCGCACCCTTAACATCCAAATGGGAGACGATTGTGATAACCAAAGGACCAATATTTTCTATTCTAGGTGTTTTATAAAAGGTAACTTGTAACACCCCGTACCCGAGACCGTTGCCGGAGTCGGACACGAGGGGTTCACAGACTAAATTCGCTTACTATCGCAGTCCATTTTAAAATTTTCCAGGCAGTTGGCTAACTGCGACACTGTCACCTTAAAAATCATATCTTGAGTTTCACAACTTGAAAATCAGTTTCGTAATTTTTCCCTGAAACTAGACTCATATTACCATCTACATATTTTTTCTAGAATTTTTGGTCAGGCCAATTAGTACATTTTATTAGTCAAAGTCTCCCATGTTACAGGGATCGACTACACTGACCTTTGCGCATTACGACTTGGATATCTCCCTGCACAGAGCTTCAATACTGATGCCGTTTGTTTCTATAGAAACTAGACTCAGAGAGGAATCTATAAATATATGGCATGACTCCGAATTATCTCTGGTTAATTTATAATGAATTTCCAAAGTCGGAACAGAGAATCCAGAAACCGTTCTGGCCTTGTCTCACGAGAACCTGAATATCTCTTAACATACTGTCCATATGATCGTTTCGTTACTTTCCTATGAAAATATATTCATCAAGGTTTATTTAAATAATTTATTCATTATTTAATTCCAATCCTACTATTTTTAGTGATTTTCCAAATCTACATCACTGCTGCTGCCAGCATCTGCCTTTAAGGTAGACTTTACCTATTTCATAGTTTCCATGATTCAACTAGCCCTTTTAGCATAAATAGCACAAATTATGATAGTGATTAACCATTCCATACCAAATGATTATAACATTATGCTCAGACATATATAAGCCATTTTCGCATGGCTATATACATTAACCAAAATATTCTTCCGCCACTAGTCTATTTTATACATGCCATAAGATAATCCAAAACATAGCAGTACCAAACAGTGGATAGTGATAGTGTGACTAGTTGCTGACGATCCCCGAGCCTGTAGCTTCGCAATGAGATCTATAAAACAGAGGAAACAGAGTAAACGGAGTAAGCATTACAATGCTTAGTAAGTTTTAAGCAGTGTCAACAGATAACAATCAAATTATAACATAGTTGTTCGTATTTTTATTTCACTCTTCCTTCGGGCATACCATCCCTTTACAGAATATGCACATCTCATCATATACAATAAGCAGATAAACTTTCACATAAAAGTGAGCTCATGTGACATAGATATATCGTATGATTTCACATAACCTCTCACTCTGATCCGATGTCACATAATCATAGGAATAGTCTCATAGATTGCTCTCGTATGCGTCACATAACTACCTTATGATTTAGTGCAAATCAAGCTCACATGTAAACTTGGAGTACATACCTGTTTAACCTTTCGCATTGAATATATTTATAAGCAATTCTTATTACGAAGTCTTACCCGTACATAATCTCCACACGAAGTTATCGGGTCTTACCCGGACAAAATCCCCACACGTAGTCATCGGGTCTTTAGAGCTCGGATATAGTACGAGCACGAAGCTTACGGACATTAATCAGTGATAATATTCTCGCATAAAGCCTGCGGGGTTTTAACCCGGATATAGTACTGACACAAATGCCCTTCGGGACTTATCACATTCATCACATCGGCCATTAGGCCCTATCACATATATATACACTTTCACATTCATCACATCGGCCATTAGGCCTTATCACATATATACACTTTCACATTCATCACATCGGCCATTAGGCCTTATCACATATATACACTTTCACATTCATCACATCGGCCATTAGGCATTATCACATATATACACTTTCACATTCATCACATCGGCCATTAGGCCTTATCACATATATACACTTTCACATTCATCACATCGACCATTAGGCATTATCACATATATACACTTTCACATTCATCACATCGGCCATTAGGCCATACTATCATTTCATATTCGAATACTCATAAACTTACAATATCACGATTTAGAATTCAAGTATGGGTTTAATCAATAGCTTGTGAGCAACTAAAACAAGTTTATCAAGGTTCACAACAAAATCTCAAATTCAGCACAAGCTATTTTTCCTGAGCAATAGTCACTAAATTATTTATGACTGGAGCTACAAAACTCCAAATCACTTTCCGTTAATTTTTCCTGAATATAGAATCGTATATCTTCCATCCATAAAATTTCCAGAATTTTAGGTTTGGCCAATCAATACCAGATTTTTCTTAAAATTTCCCCTGTTTCACTGTTTGACTAATCTGACCACTCTTCACTACGAATCAAATTTCTCATTTTACAGAATTCAAAATGTGTTGTATTTGATTTCATATGAAACTAGACTCATTAATGAGTCTAAGCATATAAATTTTATCTTATAACCATTTTTGTACAATTTATAATGATTTTCTAAAGTCACGTTACTGCTGCTGTCCGAAGCAGACTATTTCAAATTACCCTTAAATTCCCAAGCTCAAACACTTAAGAACTCACCATTTGAGCTTAGAACATATCATGGCCATATCATATCTTACTAAATCAACTCATCATGTCCTATTATAATTGAATTTACTCAACGTTTAAACACTTAAAACTTACCTCGGAAGTTGCCAAACGATTACGACGGCTCTTCGATCACTTTTTTCCTTTCCCTTATCCAACTTTGATCCTCTAGGCTCTTGAGCTAAATCAAACAAATTTACTTCTCAATCAAACACATATATATGGCAACCATATACATTTCAAAAACCAATTCGTTCGTATCATTTGTCCATATATTAGCTTTTAGCATATTTGGTCATTAGAGTGACCTATTTAACTTTCAAGCATTCATTTCTAATTTTAATTAAACAATGCCGAATGCCATTAGCTACTAATGCCACACACACACATGTGCATAAAATTCATCCATACATAACCTCTAGCTCATTCGGTCATTCATCTCTCAAACCTATCAAAGTTTCATGTCGAACTTCCCTGGCCGAATACACATATAAGCACATAATGCACATTTAGAATTTTTTTTATTTACTTCATGATACATTCGGCCTTGGCAACAATTTCATTAGAAATCCCTATTAGCCACTTCATCAATCAATTATATCATCTACTTAATATTTCATAACTTATCATGCTAGCTGAATATTATTTATTCAAGTTCATCATCTTCATATTCGGCATTAGCATCAAATATAATAGCCCATTTCTTCCCACTTTGAATCTATGCATCCATTTAATCATAGTTTGTTCAAGCACTCATACAACAAGATTCATCCAATTTAACAAGAAACAAAAACTTAATTCCTCCATAGCTACAATGGCCGAAAGATCTAGACATCTCAATACCGAAATTTCTAACATGGGTTGCCTAAAGAATTTGGTAGGGAGTTCAAATTTATCTAGCATTTCAAGTAACTTAACACATCCATATAGCTAACATGCTAATAGTCTCAAGGCTTCAACTAAAACTTTTGAAGCCTCTTAGTCGAATACTAACTCTCTAATAATCCCAAATCCATCCATGAGATAGTTAGAATTTAGACTAATCATCCAAGGGATGTATGAACTTTCAAAGCAACACTAAACATACCTTAATCTAGTGAGCCTTCATAGCCGATTTTTCTCCAAGCTCTTCCCTTCCTTTCTTTCTTCTATTCGGCCAAAGATGTTCAAGGATGAACACTTTTTTTTTCTTTGTTTCCTTTCTTCCATTCACGGCAAAGGGGGGGGCATGGATGAGACCATTTTTTTTTCATCACTCCACCTTTTTGCATTACTTTAATCCTAACCCCTTTTTTTTATTCTTTCTAACATAACTCACTAACACAACATGTTTGCAACATGTTTCCACCCATAGCATGGCCGGCCACTATGCTTTAATTTTGGGTAATTTGACATGCAAACCCATCATTTCACAACATGCATTATTAGGCCACTTTACATTTGCCTAGCACATTTCCAAATTTTCTCACATAAGTCCTATTTGATAAAATTCACTTACTATTAACAAAATTCAAACATGAAATTTTCACACATGCATATGTACATATAATGAGCATCAACTATGACGGTTAATTATCTTTATGACTCGGTTTAGTGGTCCCGAAACCACTTTTCGACTAGGGTCACTTTAGGGGTGTCACAACTCTTCCCCCCTTTAGGGATTTTCGTCCTCGAAAATTTCTGCCGATGCATAGTTTAGGATAACGTCCTCTTATTGAATTATATCCATATAAACATTAGCTCATCGATAGCAATTGTAATTCATTACTGATTTCGCATCGATCCATAAAATCATTTTCTTATCTTAAAACAAATACATAAACATTTCTACAAGTATGCACATATATCTCATTTTCTTGATTTCATAAGCAATAATCACTTAACTTAATTCACAAATGCATTTCAAACACATATTGAGCACATATTAACATGTATAATTCACATCATCAACCCACATATTTGTAACCCACATTTTCATTCATGAATAAGCTGTAACCTAACCGAAAGTACACATATACTCAAACATCCCAATAAATATCCTTTATAACTTTATCACATCTCAATATTCAACTAAACTCATTTCCAAAAGAAAAGTCAACTTCCACGCACCTGAACATTTAGTTCATTTAGCACATTCAATCATAGTTAACGTTACCCGTATATAGTCGAATAGGCATAAAGCCTAATATAATACACTGGCATGAGATTTATTCTAGCGCATAACTCGTATATCCAAAATTATCAACATTCATCAAAAATTCTTTCAAACTTTCGAATGTCGAAACTTAATCAAAATAATTTCTTGAACAAGATTAACAAAATAGTGTCCATTCAGCAATAGCACATATAGCTCTTACAATGCCATATCCTAGATATGGTCTTACATATTCTCACATATCGAGCCGATGCCATGTCCCAGACATGGTCTTACACACTATCTCAAATCAATGCCTTCGTCCCAAACGAGGTCTTACATGAACTCCACTTCACACACTTAGTGCCCACTGACCGATCTCGCACTCATAGTGCTCGGTTAAAGGAATTCGCACACACACAGTGCCTCTAATCATTCACATACATAGTGCTCTTATTCATTCGTTAATACACATTGATATGACTTAACCAAGTCTATAAACATCATGTATGTACACTTTTAAACATATCATCTCATTTAAATTTGAATTCGTATAGTAATGAGCACTTAAACTTTGCTCAAATTACCGGCACGAAGCCTACTAGGCACGAAGGCCCGAATACACGTCACCAGCATGATTACTCTTCGGGACCTAGCCCGGATATAACACCAGCACGAATGCTCTTTGGGGTTTAGCACGGATATATCACTAGCACGAATGCTCTTCGGAACTTAGCCCGGATACATCACTAGCATGAATGCTCTTCGGGACTTAGCCCGGATTTAGTAACTCGCACCAATGCCTTCGGATCTTAGTCCGGATATGGTCACTTAGCACAAAGCCTTCGGGACTTAGCCCGGACATCATTCAAATAACCATGCACATTTAACAATAAATCATGACACATTCGTATTTCATTTTCATTAGCAAAACTCAAACACAAGACACTTATCATTCTTGCAATTTCGGTTCAATAGCCACACACAAAGAGCATGATTTTGATTTGCTTAAAGCATGATCTAATCAAATCATAATTTAAGCTCTATTACTCAAGAACTTACCCCTTTCCGCTGTCCGAAATCGACTTGGTAAGGTCGCACCCTTAATATAAATAATTGATAGAAAATATATATAGTGGGTTCGCACACATAGTGCTTAATAATCAACCACGCACACTTAGTGCCATGTACTTTAAACTCGCACACTTAGTGCCATGCATTTCAAGCCCGCACACTTAGTGCCAATCTCACAACCGTGAACACTTATTGCCCGCACACTTAGTGCCAATCTCACAACCGTGAACACTTATTGCCCGCACACTTAGTGCTAAAAACCAACCACTCTATACGCTTCACTGGCTTTTTACATTTGACAATTTCGTCTCTACATACATATACACATATAGCAATACACATTAGTATATCATTTACATTACTTGAATACAAACACAACATGCTTATCGACCATTCAACTTCCAGTTCCATAGCCACATACAAAAATCACATTTATAGTCATAACACTCCTTCAAAATTGCATCACTTATACCCTTATAATTCAATCCAAATCGAAATTCAAATACGAGTACATGATACGTACCTGATCAACTTAATAATTTAGGCATATCTAAATGAAGTTATATCGCAAATTCTCATAGTCAGAAGCTTGCTACAGCTCGATCGAGATCAAGATTCATTACAATACAGCAAACACATTTTAATAGCCAAAAATCATCACACTATCATTTTATCACTTTATGGCATGTATAAATAGACTCACGCGTGCTACGTTAGTCCTAGAATCGACTAAACCTGGTTCTGATACCAATAAAATTGTAACACCCCGTACCCGAGACCGTTGCCGGAGTCGGACACGAGGGGTTCACAGACTAAATTCGCTTACTATCGCAGTCCATTTTAAAATTTTCCAGGCAGTTGGCTAACTGCGACACTGTCACCTTAAAAATCATATCTTGAGTTTCACAACTCGAAAATCAGTTTTGTAATTTTTCCCTGAAACTAGACTCATATACCCATCTACATATTTTTTTCTAGAATTTTTTGTCCGACCAATTAGTACAGTTTATTCGTCAAAGTCTCCCATGTTACAGGGACCGACTACACTGACCTTTGCGAATTACGACTTGGATATCTCCCTGCACAGAGCTTCAATACTGATACCGTTTGTTTCTATAGAAACTAGACACAGAGAGAAATCTATACATATATGGCATGACTCCTAATTATCTCTGGTTAGTTTATAATGAATTTCCAAAGTCGGAACAGGGAATCCAGAAACCGTTCTGGCCCTGTCTCACGAGAACCTGAATATCTCTTAACATACTGTCCATATGATCATTTCATTACTTTCCCATGAAAATAGATTCATCAAGGTTCGTTTACATAATTTATTAATTATTTAATTCCAATCCTACTATTTTTAGTGATTTTCCAAATCTACATCACTGCTGCTGCCAGCATCTGCCTTTAAGGTAGACTTTACCTATTTCATAGTTTCCATGATTCAACTAGCCCTTTTAGCATAAATAGCACAAATTATGATAGTGATTAACCATTCCATACCAAATGATTATAACATTATGCTCAAACATATATAAGCCATTTTCGCATGGCTATATACATTAACCAAAATATTCTTCCGCCACTAGTCTATTTTATACATGCCATAAGATAATCCAAAACATAGCAGTACCAAAGAGTGGATAGTGATAGTGTGACTAGTTGCTGACGATCCCCGAGCCTATAGCTTCGCAATGAGATCTATAAAACAGAGGAAACAGAGTAAACGGAGTAAGCATTACAATGCTTAGTAAGTTTTAAGCAGTGTCAACAGATAACAATCAAATTATAACATAGTTGTTCGTATTTTTATTTCACTCTTCCTTCGGGCATACCATCCCTTTACCGAATATGCACATCTCATCATATACAATAAGCAGATAAACTTTCACATAAAAGTGAGCTCATGTGACATAGATATATCGTATGATTTCACATAACCTCTCACTCTGATCCGATGTCACATAATCATAGGAATAGTCTCATAGATTGCTCTCGTATGCGTCACATAACTACCTTATGATTTAGTGCAAATCAAGCTCACATATAAACTTGGAGTACATACCTGTTTAACCTTTCGCATTGAATATATTTATAAGCAATTCTTATTACGAAGTCTTACCCGTACATAATCTCCACACGAAGTTATCGGGTCTTACCCGGACAAAATCCCCACACGTAGTCATCGGGTCTTTAGAGCTCGGATATAGACGAGCACGAAGCTTACGGACATTAATCAGTGATAATATTCTCGCATAAAGCCTGCGGGGTTTTAACCCGGATATAGTACTGACACAAATGCCCTTCGGGACTTATCACATTCATGACATCGGCCATTAGGCCCTATCACATATATATACACTTTCACATTCATCACATCGGCCATTAGGCCCTATCACGTATATATACACTTTCACATTCATCACATCGGCCATTAGGCCTTATCGCATATATACACTTTCACATTCATCACATCGGCCATTAGGCCTTATCACATATATACACTTTCACATTCATCACATCGGCCATTAGGCCTTATCACATATATACACTTTCACATTCATCACATCGGCCATTAGGCATTATCACATATATACACTTTCACATTCATCACATCGGCCATTAGGCCTTATCACATATATACACTTTCACATTCATCACATCGGCCATTAGGCATTATCACATATATACACTTTCACATTCATCACATCGGCCATTAGGCCTTATCACATATATACACTTTCACATTCATCACATCGGCCATTAGGCCATACTATCATTTCATATTCGAATACTCATAAACTTACAATATCACGATTTAGAATTCAAGTATGGGTTTAATCAATAGCTTGTGAGCAACTAAAACAAGTTTATCAAGGTTCACAACAAAATCTCAAATTCAGCACAAGCTATTTTTCCTGAGCAATAGTCACTAAATTATTTATGACTGGAGCTACAAAACTCCAAATCACTTTCTGTTAATTTTTCCTGAATATAGACTCGTATATCTTCCATCCATAAAATTTCCAGAATTTTAGGTTTGGCCAATCAATACCAGATTTTTCTTAAAGTTTCCCCTGTTTCACTGTTTGACTAATCTGACCACTCTTCACTACGAATCAAATTTCTCATTTTACAGAATTCAAAATGTGTTGTATTTGATTTCATTTGAAACTAGACTCATTAAGGAGTCTAAGCATATAAATTTTATCTTATAACCATTTTTGTACAATTTATAATGATTTTCTAAAGTCACGTTACTGCTGCTGTCCAAAGCAGACTATTTCAAATTACCCTTAAATTCCCAAGCTCAAACACTTAAGAACTTACCATTTGAGCTTAGAACATATCATGGCCATATCATATCTTACTAAATCAACTCATCATGTCCTATTATAATTGAATTTACTCAACGTTTAAACACTTAAAACTTACCTCGGAAGTTGCCAAACGATTACGACGGCTCTTCGATCACTTTTTTCCTTTCCCTTATCCAACTTTGATCCTCTAGGCTCTTGAGCTAAATCAAACAAATTTACTTCTCAATCAAACACATATATATGGCAACCATATACATTTCAAAAACCAATTCGTTCGTATCATTTGTCCATATATTAGCTTTTAGCATATTTGGTCATTAGAGTGACCTATTTTACTTTCAAGCATTCATTTCTAATTTTAATTAAACAATGCCGAATGCCATTAGCTACTAATGCCACACACACACATGTGCATAAAATTCATCCATACATAACCTCTAGCTCATTCGGTCATTCATCTCTCAAACCTATCAAAGTTTCATGTCGAACTTCCCTGGCCGAATACACATATAAGCACATAAAGCACATTTAGAATTTTTTTTATTTACTTCATGATACATTCGGCCTTGGCAACAATTTCATTAGAAATCCCTATTAGCCACTTCATCAATCAATTATATCATCTACTTTATATTTCATAACTTATCATGCTAGCTGAATATTATTTATTCAAGTTCATCATCTTCATATTCGGCATTAGCATCAAATATAATAGCCCATTTCTTCCCACTTTGAATCTATGCATCCATTTAATCATAGTTTGTTCAAGCACTCATACAACAAGATTCATCCAATTTAACAAGAAACAAAAACTTTATTCCTCCATAGCTACAATGGCCGAAAGATCTAGACATCTCAATACCGAAATTTCTAACATGGGTTGCCTAAAGAATTTGGTAGGGAGTTCAAATTTATCTAGCATTTCAAGTAACTTAACACATCCATATAGCTAACATGCTAATAGTCTCAAGGCTTCAACTAAAACTTTTGAAGCCTCTTAGTCGAATACTAACTCTCTAATAATCCCAAATCCATCCATGAGATAGTTAGAATTTAGACTAATCATCCAAGGGATGTATGAACTTTCAAAGCAACACTAAACATACCTTAATCTAGTGAGCCTTCATAGCCGATTTTTCTCCAAGCTCATTCCCTTCCTTTCTTTCTTCTATTCGGCCAAAGATGTTCAAGGATGAACACTTTTTTTTTTCTTTGTTTCCTTTCTTCATTCACGGCAAAGGGGGGGGGCATGGATGAGACCATTTTTTTTTTCATCACTCCACCTTTTTGCATTACTTTAATCCTAATCCCCTTTTTTTTATTCTTTCTAACATAACTCACTAACACAACATGTTTGCAACATGTTTCCACCCATAGCATGGCCGGCCACTATGCTTTAATTTTGGGTAATTTGACATGCAAACCCATCATTTCACAACATGCATTATTAGGCCACTTTACATTTGCCTAGCACATTTTCAAATTTTCTCACATAAGTCCTATTTGATAAAATTAACTTACTATTGACAAAATTCAAACATGAAATTTTCACACATGCATATGTACATATAATGAGCATCAACTATGACGGTTAATTATCTTTATGACTCGGTTTAGTGGTCCCGAAACCACTTTCCGACTAGGGTCACTTTAGGGGTGTCACATAACTTATGTTCACTTATTATTGATAGTGGGAGTTGTTTGAATGTAGTTAGCAGCTATTTGGTGGATTTCTTAAAGTTACCTTGTATCGAGCACCCTAAGCCGTATCACCTTCAGTGGCTTAATGAATGCTCAGAAGTTAAAGTTACAAAACAGTCCTTGATCACTTTTAAGCTTGGGAATTACAAGGATGAGGTATGGTGTGATGTGGTCCCAATGCATGCGGCACACTTGCTCCTTGGATGGCCTTGGCAATTTGATCGTGATGTTACACACCAAGGCAAGCTTAATAGATACTCTCTTGTTTTTAAAGGCCGAAAATTCACTCTTGCTCCTTTAAATCCCAGTGATGTATATAAAGATCAATTAAAAATGATGAAATTTTGTGAGTGGGTGAGGGAGAAAGGACAAATAAAAAAGACATAGAGAAAAGAGGCTAGTAGTGAAAAAAGTCAAAATTTAAATGGTCGAAAGGTGAGTGAATCCACAAGTGGTAAAAATAGAGTGAAAAATTTAATTGCAACAAAAAAATATGTGCGGAGAGACCTATTCAATGAACAGCCTTGTATCATTGTGAGGTTTAGGCAAAATTATTTATCTCTATCTAACATTAATGAAATTTTGCCTAGTGTGTTTCAATATTTTTCGCTGGATTATGAGGATGTTTTTCGTGAGGCCCCTAAAGGTTTATCACCTTTGCATGGGATAGAACACTTCCATTGGCCACATATGAAAGATAACTTCCAGCGTCAATACCTTTCCGATGAAAGACGCTTTCATACGATCAACATAGGCAAAGATGAAATCACACTACATGAGCCCGAAGGTAAGCGAGGTAAGGAAATTTTATCAACCGAGTCCCGTGCAGATTTGAAAATTATTGATAAAACTTTTAGTGTCTTAATTCTTAAAAGATCCCCTCATTTTGATCCGATTAATTGTTATTCTTCGATTGTGGTTGATAAAGTCATTACGAAAGGAAGCGTGAGTTGTTATTCTCTTGATTTGCCTTGTGTAAAATCCGCGAATTTGTGCAAATTTGTTTTGGTGAATAAGGTAACGAAATTTGCCAAATTTTTTTTCAATTTATATTCGTGCCTTAAATAGTTTAAGTGGTTGTACATGAAGTTTTAGTTCCATTTGACAAAGGTTAACTCAACAACAGAGCTTCGACTACACTATGCCCCCGATGAGCGAAGGTTTGTATTAAATGGAAAAGTTAAAATCGACCCTTCTTCTTCTGCTTATAAAGATAAGATGCTTGAAACTTTTGAAACACTTTTGTACTCCTCGGATAGTGACAAAGATCGTGTTGATGATTTAATTTTTGTAAAACATTTAGATCGAAACGTGCTTGACTGTCCTATTTTATTTAGTGATGATCTATCTGTTTTGATGGTTGATAAAAAGATTCTTGTTTTTGATAATGCATGTGTGAGTGAATCTATAGACCATCGATTACTGCATGGTATGATTGTGCAACTCTGTGAACCGTGTGAACCTTTTCAAATACCGACTTGTGATGATTAAGTTTACCATTTGATTTATTACTCGCGATTTTTTCATTGTTTGTGGAAACAATTTGAGATGATTGAATGCCTTAAAACATGTCCATCTTTGTTTCGAATATTTGACGAGGCATTGGCGAGTAAATGAGCTTGTTTGCATGGTAATCTGAATTTGTCCATTCATATGCGTTATACTTGTTTTGTTATGCTTATGTTTGGACTACAAGTTCTACTTTCAATGTGGTTGACTTATCTCCATTTGATTTTTCAGATTCAAGGATGAATCTTTTTGAGGAAGGGGGGAATGATAAGAGTCACAAAGGCCTTAGATGCGTATACGAAGGCCTTAGATGTGGTCCCAATGCATGCGGCACACTTGCTCCTTGGACGACCTTGGGAATTTTATCGCGATGTTACACACCAAGGTAAGCTTAATCAATACTCCCTTGTGTTTAAAGGCCGAAAATTCACTTTGGCTCCTTTAAATCCTACTAATGTATATAAAGATCAATTAAAGATGATAAAATTTTGTGAGGGGGTAAGGGAGAAAGGACAAATACAAAAGACAGAGAGAAAAGAGGCTAGTAGTGAAAAAAGTTAAAATTTAAATAGCCCAAAGGTGAGTGAATCTGCAAGTGGTAAAATGAGAGTGGAAAATTTGATGGCAACAAAAAAAGATGTGCGGAGAGCCCTACTCAATAAACAACCTAGTATCCTTGTGAGGTTTAGGAAAAACTATTTATCTTTATCTGACATTAACGAAAATTTGCCTAGTGTGTTTCAGTGTCTTTTACAGGATTATGAGGATGTTTTTAGTGAGGCCCCTAAAGGTTTACCACCTTTACGTGGGATAGAGCATCGAATTGACTTAGTACCCGGAGCTTTAATACCAAATCGACCAGCCTATAGAAGCAATCTTGAGGAGACAAAGGAATTGCAAAGGCAAGTTGAAGGGTTCCTAGACAAAGGGTACATTCGTGAGAGCCTAAGCCCTTGTGCTGTTCCTGTCTTATTGGTACCAAAGAAAGATGGTACGTATAGAATGTGTGTTGATAGTCGCCCAATCAACAAAATAACGGTAAAGTATAGACATCCAATTCCTTGCCTTGATGATATGCTTGATGAACTACATGGTTCAATTATATTTACTAAAACAGATTTAAAAAGCGGTTATCATCAAATTCGAATGAGGGAAGGGGATGAATGGAAAACAGCCTTTAAAACAAAATTTGAATTGTATGAATGGTTAGTTATGCCTTTCGGCCTTACTAATGCACCGAGTACATTTATGAGATTAATGAATCATGTTTTAAGGCTTCACTTGGGTAAATTTATAGTAGTTTACTTTGATGATATTTTAATTTACTCCAAGACATTAGATGATCATGTTTTCCATGTTAGAACTGTTTTACATATTCTGCAAGCTGAAAAATTGTTTGCCAACCTTGATAAATGCACATTTTGTAGTGATAAGCTAATATTTTTGGGTTTCATAGTTAGTGCTCAAGGTATTCATGTCGATGAGGACAAAGTCAAGGCAATCAAGGAGTGGTCGACTCCTAAATCAGTAACTGAGGTGAGATCTTTCCATGGTTTAGCTAGTTTTTATAGATGATTTGTGAAAGATTTCTCTACTATTGCGGCCCCATTAACAGAGGTTATAAAGAAATCTGTGGGTTTCAAATGGGGTGAAACTCAAGAAAAGGCTTTTCAGACCCTAAAAGCTAAGTTATGTTCTGCTCCTCTTCTTAAATTACCTGATTTTACTAATACTTTTGAACTAGAGTGTGATGCTTCAAGAATTGGCAATGGCTCCAATTTAATGCAAGATAAGCAACTAATTGCTTATTTTAGTGAAAAATTGAATGGAGCACAATTAAACTACTCCACTTATGACAAAGAACTGTTGGCATTGGTTCGTGCACTTCAAGTATGGCAACATTATTTGTTGCCCAATGAATTTGTCATACATACAGATCATGAATCCCTCAAGTGGTTAAAGGGACAGGGTAAGTTGAGTAAACGGCATGCCCGATGGGTAGAATTCATTGAAACATTCCCTTATGTGATAAAATATAAAACAGGTAACGATAATGTAGTTGCGAATGCTTTGTCTAGACGATATGCTTTAATAACTACATTGAATGCTAAGGTATTAGGGTTTGAGCATATTAAGGAATTATATAATGATGATGCTGCTTTCGACCATATCTATAGAAATTATGGACATACTACTTTTGAGAAGTGATAGAGGGTTGCGCGCGGACCAAGATCGAGTTTCCAAGTCACGAGGAAACTCCTACGAGGCTCTAAATGATCAGATCTGAACCAAACAGAAAATTAAAGTTAGATACAAGATAGATCTAAAACAAACGACTAATAAACAACAAGAAACCAAGACACCTTAGAGATGGTTATTCTTGGAAGCCAAGAATCGAATTGCGCTTAGGCAATGATTTCCCAACAGTGGTCTATCAACTACGAAAAAAAAACAAAACAAATTAGATTTCAGATCAAAAGAAAACAATCAGAAATTTAATTGAATATTAGGGATTGGAACGGCAAGAAAGAAATAAAGTAAATGGCTCAAACAATTTTTGAAGTATAGAAGTAATGCGAATCTTCCAACAAATCAATTCGGCAAAGAATGCCCAAATTCCAGCAACTGAATTTCAACCAAAAAGAGGAGGCAATAATCGACAAGAACCCTAGAAATTAGGGAATTTTGGGTCGATTCTCTACTGCCAAGAAGGGACCCGATTAGACAAAGAATTCTTGGAATATAAACAAGGCTGAAACGCAAATAAGCATAGCAAAGCAATTAGATAAAGACTCAACACAAGCAGAAGCCTTGAAATCCTGAAAGACTTCACAACTCCCTTCAAACGGCTCTAATCTCCCTTCCAAATAATATCAATGGCAAGAAGAAGGTTGAAGATGGCTCCCACAATCAAAAGATTGTTAAAACAACTTCTAAAGAAAACTCAAGAGAGAATTCTTGGAGAAAACCTCAACGAAAATTCTGCACTCAACAAATCTGAAATTTCAATAAAATTCTAAGTAGTGAATACAAGGGTGGCCGACCATGCCTTTAAATAGGCCTTAGACTAATCCTAATCTTATTAGAAAACTTAAAAATTAAACCTAATTATTAAAAATAATAGGCAAATTCGGCCATGCACTTAAATGGACTGTTTTGGGCCGAATTTTAACATGTAACATTCCTAAAGCCTAAAATTTAAATTAACAATTAAAATGTTTACAAATTGGGCCCTTTGAAAATTTGGCCTGATTTTCAACTAAATATGGGTGTATTTCTTGATTGGGATTGGAATATTCTTATTGGGCCTTACCTTCAAGAACTTGGGCTTGTGATCCATCTTTTACCGAAATTGAGTCGTTGATGCTTGTGACGGAGATCCAATGCGCTTTGGCTGCAAGATTTGGTTTCTTGGACCAAGATTTCCAAGATTTGAAATCTTGATTTTCTTGATTCTTGAAATCGCTCCAAACAGCAAAATTGGGCCAAGATTCAGTTTCTTGATTTTCTTAAAAATAAGAAAGTGAATCTTGATTTTCTCGTTCTTTTATGTACGCATCTAAGGCCTTGCTAACGAACTCCTGAATTGTTCCATTTAGTTTGGAACGCATTTTTCGGGCCTTTGATCTCGTTATTGGGCCTTGTGGTAATTTAGGCCCATCACGTTCTTGAACTTGGGTTGGGCCTTTGTGACTCGTATCATTCCCCCCTTCCTCAAAAAGATTCGTCCTCGAATTTGAAAAAGTCAAATGGGGACAAGTCAGCTACATTAAAAGTAGAACTTACATTGTACTCACCAGGTAGATCAATTTTATAGGCATTATCGTTGATCCACTCAAGTACTTGGAAAGGCCCATCGCCCCTTGGGTCCAACTTGGTCTTTCATTTTATAGGAAATCATTCTTTCCTCATATGGACCCAAACCCAATCTCCAGGTTCTAGGGCAACCCGTTTACGCCCCTTGTTTGCTTTGTTGGTGTTGGAATCATTTTTTTGGCTATTCGTTGCCTAGCCTTCTCATGTAAGGATTTCACCAACTCAGCTTTCTATTCGCCATCTAAATTAACAATGTGTTCAAGTGGTAATGGCGCAACATCAAGTACTGTTAGTGGGTTAAAACCATAAACAAGTTCAAATGGAGAATAACCAGTTGTAGAATGAATAGATCTATTATATGCAAATTCAACAAACGGTAGGCATTCTTCCCAATTTCTAATGTTCTTTCCCACAACAGATCGTAATAAAGTCCCTAAGATCCGATTAACTACTTCAGTTTGGCCATCAGTTTGGGGGTGACATGTAGTAGAATAAAGTAATTTAGTACCAAGCTTACCCCACAATACCTTCCAAAAGTGGCTAAGGAATTTGACATCTCTTTCAGAAACAATTGTTTTAGGGATGCCATGAAGTCTTACCACCTCTTTAAAGAATAAGTCTGCCACATGTGTAGCATCATCTGTTTTGTGACCAGGAATAAAATGTGCCACCTTTGAAAACCTGTCAACAACAACAAATATACTATCTTTTCCTTTCTTAGTTCGAGGCAAACCTAAAATAAAATCCATGGATAAATCTACCCAAGGTGAAGTAGGAATCGGTAAAGAAGTGTAAAGGCCATGAGGCATTACCTTAGATTTTGCTTGTTTGCATGTAATGCACTTGGAACATACCTTTTCGACATCCTTCTTCATATGTGGCCAATGGAAGTGTTCTTGCAGTATGTCTAGTGTTTTGGCTACTCCAAAATGTCCCATTAAACCCCCACCATGGGCTTCATGAATCAATAAGTCTCTCATGGAACACTTTGGTATGCATAACCTGTTTATACAAAAAAGAAAGCCATCTACAAGATAAAACTTTTCAAAAGTAGTATGTCCACAATTCTTATAGATATGGCCGAAATCAGCATCATCATCATATAGCTCTTTAATATGTTCAAACCCTAAGACTTTAGCATTCAATGTAGTTATTAAAGCATATCGTCTAGACAAAGCATCCGCAGCTACATTATCTTTACCTGTTTTATATTGTATCAGATAAGGGAATGTTTCAATGAATTCTACCCATCGGGCGCCGTTTACTCAACTTACCTTGTCCCTTTAACTCATTAGGCAGCAAATAATGTTGCCATACTTGAAGTGCACAAACCAATGCCAATAGTTCTTTGTCACAAGTCGAGTAGTTTAGTTGTGCACCATTCAATTTCTCACTAAAATAACCAATAGGTTGCTTATCTTACATTAAAATGGCACCGATTCCAATTCCTGAAGCATCACACTCAACTTCAAAAGTTTTAGAAAAATCAGGTAATTTAAGAAGAGGAGCAGAACATAACTTAGCTTTTAGGGTCTGAAAAGCTTTTTCTTGGGTTTCACCCCATTTGAAACCCACTGATTTCTTTATAACCTCTGTCAATGGGGCAACAATAGTAGAGAAATATTTCACAAATCGTCTATAAAAACTAGCTAAACCATGGAAAGATCTCACCTTAGTTACCGATTTAGGAGTCGGCCACTCCTTGATTGCCTTGACTTTGTCCTTGTCGACATGAATACCTTGAGCACTAACTATGAAACCTAAGAATATTAGTTTATCACAACAGAATGTGCATTTATCAAGGTTGGCAAATAATTTTTCAGCTCGCAGAATATCTAAAACGGTTCTAACATGGAAAACATGATCATCTAATGACTTGGAGTAAATTAAAATATCATCAAAGTAAACTACTACAAATTTACCCAAGTGAAGCCTTAAAACATGATTCATTAATCTCATAAATGTACTAGGTGCATTAGTAATGCCGAAAGGCATAACTAACGATTCATACAATCCAAATTTTGTTTTAAAGGCTATTTTCCATTCATCCCCTTCCATCATTCAAATTTGATGATAACCACTTTTTAAATCAATTTTAGTAAATATAACTAAACCATGTAATTCATCGAGCATATCATCAAGTCTAGGAATTGGGTGTCGATACTTTACCACTATTTTGTTGATTGGACGGCAATCAACACACATTTGATACGTACCATCTTTCTTTGGTACCAATAAGAGAGGAACGGCACAAGGACTTAGGCTCTCACGAATGTACCTTTTCTAGTAACTCCTCAACTTGCCTTTGCAATTCCTTTGTCTCCTCAGGATTGCATCTATAGGCTGGTCGATTTGGGATTGAAGCTCCGGGTACTAAGTCAATTTGATGTTCTATCCCTCGTAAAGGTGGTAAACCTTTAGGGGCCTCACTAAAAACATCCTAATAATCCTGCAAAAGAAACTGAAACACACTAGGAAAATTTTCATTAATGTTAGATAAAGATAAATAATTTTGCCTAAACCTCACAAGGATACAAGGCTGTTTATTGAGTAGGGCTCTCATCACATCTTTTTTTGTTGCCAAAAAATGTTTCCCGCTCATTTTACCACTTGTGGATTCACTCACCTTTGGGCTTTTTAAATTTTGACTTTTTCCACTATTAGCCTCTTTTCTCTCTGTCTTTTGTACTTGCCCTTTCTCCCTTACCCCCTCACAAAATTTCATCATTTTCAATTGATCTTTATATACATCAGTAGGATTTAAAGGAGCAAAAGTGAATTTTCTACCTTTAAACACAAGGGAGTATCGATTAAGTTTACCTTGGTGTGTAACATCGCGATCAAATTGCCAAGGCCGTCCAAGGAGCAAGTGTGCCGCATGTATTGGGACTACATCACACCATACTTCATCCTCATAATTCCCGAGCTTAAAAGTGACCAAGGACTGTTTTGTAACTTTAACTTCGGAACATTCATTAAGCCACTGAAGGTGATATGGCTTAGGGTCTTTGGTACAAGGCAACTTTAAAGAATCCACCAAATAGCTACTCACTACATTCGAGCAACTCCCACTATCAATAATGAGTGAACATAAGTTACCTTTAATAAAACACCGAGAATGAAAAATATTGGTCCTTTGGTTATCATCATCTTTCATCTGAATGTTAAGGGTTCGGCGAACTACAAGGCATTGAAAATCAGCAAAGTCCCCTTCTTTTGGTGGTTCGACCAACTCTTCACCATTATCACTGTCATCCACAAGTTCTGGCAAGTCTGGATCTATTTTATCAGAGTCGGAACTGTACTCACCATTATCTTTCAGAAGAAGTAATCTCGTGTTAGGGCATTCCCTACTATAATGACCACGCCCTTTGCACTTAAAGCATTCAATCTCACGAGTCCTCTTCACACTCGAATCATCGAAATTGGGCTGCTTAGAAGGTGTTTGCGTTTTAACAGGAGCCCCTTTTTTCCAATCTAATTGCTTACTTCCATTACTCAAAGAAGACTTATTAGTAACAAAAGGTGCTTTTGAACTCTTAAAATCAGAATTGGAATTGTTACCTCGGTAATATTGTGAAGTAGAGAAGGAACCAAACCTTTGTTCCTTTAGTTGTTGCTCGATCTCAATGGCTTTATGAACTGCTTCTTTCAAATCAATGTAAGTTTGGAGCCTTAATGTATTAGCTATCGGCCTGTTCAAACTATCAATAAATCGAATGATAGTTGTTTCCTCATCCTCCTCCACATTAGCTCTCTGAACGAGCATCTCCATCTCCTTAAAATATTCATCCACTGTCCTACTACCTTGAACAAGTCTTCTCAGCTTTGTTTTAATTTCTCTATAGTAGTGAGGTGGAATAAACCTTTTACGCATAATCTGTTTCAACTCATCCCATGTCGAATCTCACCTTCATAATTCCGATGGTGATTTACCCCAAGTTGAGTCCACCAACTTAATGCATAATCTGAAAATTCTAGTGTTGCTAATGCTACCTTTTCATCATCCAGACATTTATAGTACCGAAACATAAGTTCAATCTTAGATTCCCATTCACAATAAGCTTCTGGATTATTCTTAACATGAAATTAGGGAATTCTGAACTTCAATTTTGCCAAAGAAGGTTGTCCACGATCATGAAAAACAAAATCAGTTCTAGTGACACGTCGAGGACCGCGCCTATGAGCAGGAGGCTGGTTATCCATATCTTCTTTAATTGGATCTTGATATTGAGACTCTTGATTCAATAGCACCTCATTGATGGTAGCAGTCAAAGCTCGAAGTGCAGCAGCCTGTTCGTCCAACTATTGTTGGAATTTTTTCAATGTTTCATCATTATTATGACCTTTAGACATTTTCCAAAAACCTGCAAAAAATAAATACTCAACACTCAAAAATAAAAGTTAGCAAACCTCACTGTTAATCACTCAAAAAGAAAAATAAATTCTCAATGAGGTAGAATTCAGTCTTGTGAGTTCTTTAGTAGAGTTTATATCTACCAATTAGATGCCAAAAACTGACGAGACACCAATTGATTCGTGTAGCACTGATGAACCTCACTGTTAGTATGAGCTGACCTACCAAAGAATCCTAATTTGCACTAAGATGCCAAAAACTGACGAGACACCAATTGATTCGTGTAGCACTGATGAAGAATTGTGCACACGTTTCACTCCTACTAACACAAGAAAAAAGGTGTTAGATATTGTAAAGGGAGAATAAAAAGCAAACAAATGAAAACTTACAGCTAAGAATCAATAAAAATTGCTGAAATAGAAAAACCTGAAAAACTACGGAGTAACTTGACAACTTCGTTCAAGGTGTTACCGATCTCAAAAAATCATGAAATTACATCTGGAATGTCCATAAATATTTAATTTTTGATCTAGAAAGTTTGGGCACCAAACTCAACCCGCTGAATCTTTTTTTAAATTTTTATTTGATTTCGTCTTTTTCAATTTTTTTGACTTTTTCGACTGACTTTTTCATGGGAAATATTTTTTATATTCAATGACAGTGCCACAAATATGTATGTAAAATTTCAGATCAATCGGACAACGTTTACCCACTCAAATGAATTTTTTTCAAAAAAATTTTCTGGGTAAAACTGCTGTTTGTAGTTTAAAAAATAGAGATCAGTTTAGAAATCAACCAAGAACACCCCAAAACGCCCAAAATCTGATTCCAATTCATAGAGGGTTGTGTGCGGACCAAGATCGAGTTACCAAGTCACGAGGAAACTCCTACGAGGCTCTAAACGATCAGATCTGAACCAAACAGAAAATTAAAGTTAGATATGAGATAGATCTAAAACAAGCGACTAATAAACAGCAAGAAACCAAGACACCCTTAGAGATGGTTATTCTTGGAAGCCAAGAATCGAATTGTGCTTAGGAAATGATTTCCCAACAGTCGACCCTATCAATTACGAAAAAAAACAAAACTAATCAGATTTCAGATCAAAAGAAAACAATCAGAAATTTAATTGAATATTAGGGATTGGAACGGGAAGAAAGAAATAAAATAGATGGCTCAAACGATTTTGGAAGTATAGAAGTAATGCGAATCTGCCACCAAATCAATTTGACAAAGAATGCCCAAATTCTAGCAGCTAAATTTCACCCAAAAAGAGGAGGCAATAATCGGTAAGAACCCTTGAAATTAGGGAATTTTG
The DNA here is from genome assembly GCF_007990345.1 of Gossypium hirsutum. NCBI lineage: Eukaryota > Viridiplantae > Streptophyta > Magnoliopsida > Malvales > Malvaceae > Gossypium > Gossypium hirsutum. The sequence goes on from NC_053444.1 coordinate 26,178,297, forward strand.
GATCAATTCTCTACTGCCAAGAAGGGAACCGATTAGACGAAGAATTCTTGGAATATAAACAAGGTTGAAACGCAAATAAGAACAGCAAAGGAATTAGATAAAGTCTGAACACAAGCAGAAATAAAGAAAAGAAATTGAACAACAAGAAATTAAGTTAAAGTCTTAAGAAGCCTTGAAATCCTGAAAGACTCCACAACTCCTTCAAACGGCTCTAATCTCCCCTCCAAAGAATATCAATGGCAAGAAGAAGGTTGAAGATGGCTCCCACAATCAAAATACTGTTAAAACAACTTCTAAAGAAAACTCAAGAGAGAATTCTGGGAGAAAACCTCAAAGAAAATTCTGCACTCAACAAATCTGAAATTTCAATAAAATTCTAAGTAGTGAATACAAGGGTGGCCGGCCATGCCTTTAAATAGGCCTTAGAATAATCCTAATCTTATTAGAAAACTTAAAAATTAAACCTAATTAATAAAAATAATAGGCAAATTCGGCCATGCACTTAAATGGACTGTTTTGGGCCGAATTTTAACATGTAATATTCCTAAAGCCTAAAATTTAAATTAACAATTAAAATGTTTACAAATTGGACCCTTTGAAAATTTGGCTTGATTTTCAACTAAATATGGGTGTATTTCTTGATTGGGCTTAGAATATTCTTATTGGGCCTTGCCTTCACGAACTTGGGCTTGTGGTCCATCTTTTACCGAAATTGAGTCGTTGATGCTCATGACGGAGATCCAATGCGCTTTGGCTGTAAGATTTGGTTTCTTGGACCAAGATTTCCAAGATTTGAAATCTTGATTTTCTTGATTCTTGAAATCGCTCCAAACAGCAAAATTGGGCCAAGATTCGGTTTCTTGATTTTCTTGAAAACAAGAAAGTGAATCTTGATTTTCTCGTTCTTTTGTGTACGCATCTAAAGCCTTGCTAACGAACTCCTGAATGGTCCCATTTATTTTGGGACACATTTGTCGGGCCTTTGATCTCGTTATTGGGCCTTGTGGTAATTTGAGCCCATCACGTTCTTGAACTTGGGTTGGGCCTTTGTGACTTGTATCAAGAAGTTTTATCTTGTAGATGGCTTTCTTTTTTGTATGAACAGGTTATGCATATCAAAATGTTCCATGCGAGATTTATTGATGCATGAGGCCCATAGTGGGGGTTTAATGGGACATTTTGGAGTGGCCAAAACATTAGACATCTTGCAAGAACACTTCCATTGGCAACATATGAAGAAGGATGTCGAAAAGATATGTTCTAAGTGCCTTACATGTAAACAAGCAAAATCTAAGGTAATGCCTCATGGCCTTTACACTCCTTTATCGATTCCTACTTCACCATGGGTAGACTTATCCATGGATTTTATTCTAAGTTTGCCTCGAACTAAGAAAGGCAGAGATAGTATATTTGTTATTGTTGACAGGTTTTCAAAGATGGCACATTTTATTCCTCGTCACAAAACAGATGATGCTACACATGTGGCAGACTTATTCTTTAAAGAGGTAGTAAGACTTCATGGCATCCCTAAAACAATTGCTTCTAACAGAGATGTCAAATTCCTTAGCCACTTTTGGAAGGTGATACGCCCCGGCTCGGGAAGGAGAGTCGAGTCGTAGATGTGCCCGATCGTGAATTGGAGTAATACTCGAGGGTGGACGAAATAGGTTAAGAAAGAAGAGATAAAGGCTCAAATTTAGTTCAAAAGGGGTTATGAAATGTATTGAGGATGATAGGTGAATGAAAACCAAGTATTCAAGTTGAACCAACACAATATAAGTGTGTTAACCCGGGACTTATACGAATACTTAGGAAAGGTTAAATGTTGTATGGATGGAAAACGAATAAAATGGAACCTTGACCCACTATCAAAGATGATAGGAACCTCGGTATAACTTGAACGCCACACTTTGGGTGCAAAGTGATAAGTTTGAAATACAAAAACGGGTTGTAACACCCCGTACCCGAGACCGTTGCCGGAGTCGGACACGAGGGGTTCACAGACTAAATTCGCTTACTATCGCAGTCCATTTTAAAATTTTCCAGGCAGTTGGCTAACTGCGACACTGTCACCTTAAAAATCATATCTTGAGTTTCACAACTCGAAAATCAGTTTCGTAATTTTTCCCTGAAACTAGACTCATATTCTCATCTACATATTTTTTTCCAGAATTTTTAGTTGGGCCAATTAGTACAGTTTATTAGTCAAAGTCTCCCATGTTACAGGGATCGACTACACTGACCTTTGCGCATTACGACTTAGATATCTCCCTGCACAGGGCTTCAATACTGATGCCGTTTGTTTCTATAGAAACTAGACTCAGAGAGGAATCCAGAAATATATGGCATAACTCCTAATTATCTCTGTTTAATTTATAATGAATTTCCAAAGTTGGAACAGGGAATCCAGAAACCGTTCTGGCCCTATCTCACGAGAACCTGAATTTCTCTTAACATACTGTCCATATGATCATTTCGTTACTTTCCTATGAAAATAGATTCATCAAGTTTCGTTTACATAATTTATTCACTATTTAATTCCAATCCTACTATTTTTAGTGATTTTCCAAATCTACATCACTGCTGCTGCCAGCATCTACCTTTAAGGTAGACTTTACCTATTTCATAGTTTCCATGATTCAACTAGCCCTTTTTGCATAAATAGCACAAATCATGATAGCGATTAACCATTCCATACCAAATGATTATAACATTATGCTCGAACATATATAAGCCATTTTCGCATGGCTATATACATTAACCAAAATATTCTTCCGCCACTAGTCTATTTTATACATGCCATAAGACAATCCGAAACATAGCAGTACCAAACAGTGGATAGTGATAGTGTGACTAGTTGCTGACGATCCCCGAGCCTGTAGCTTCGCAATGAGATCTATAAAACAGAGGAAACAGAGTAAACGGAGTAAGCATTACAATGCTTAGTAAGTTTTAAGCAGTGTCAACAGATAACAATCAAATTATAACATAGTTGTTCGTATTTTTATTTCACTCTTCCTTCGGGCATACCATCCCTTTACCGAATCTGCACATCTCATCATATACAATAGGCAGATAAACTTTCACATAAAAGTGAGCTCATGTGACATAGATATATCGTATGATTTCACATCACCTCTCACACTGATCCGATGTCACATAATCATAGGAATAAGTCTCATAGATTGCTCTCGTATGCATCACATAACTACCTTATGATTTAGTGCAAATCAAGCTCACATATAAACTTGGAGTACATACCTGTTTAACCTTTCGCATTGAATATATTTATAAGCAATTCTTATTACGAAGTCTTACCTGGACATAATCTCCACACGAAGTTATCGGGTCTTACCCGGACAAAATCCCCACACGTAGTCATCGGGTCTTTAGAGCTCGATATAGTACAAGCACGAAGCTTAAGGACATTAATCAGTGATAATATTCTCGCATAAAGCCTGCGGGGTTTTAACCCGGATATAGTACTGACACAAATGCCCTTCGGGACTTATCACATTTATGCACTTTCACATCCATCACATTGGCCACTCGGCCCTGTCACATATATACACTTTCACATTCATCACATCGGCCGTTAAGCCTTATCACGCATATACACTTTCACATTCATCACATCGGCCATTAAGCCTTATCACATATATATACACTTTCACATTCATCACATCGGCTATTAGGCCTTATCGCACATATACACTTTCACATTCATCACATCGGCCATTAAGCCTTATCACATATATATACACTTTCACATTCATCACATCGGCCATTAGGCCTTATCACATATATACACTCTCACATTCATCACATCGGCCATTAGGCCCTATTCACATATATACACTTTCACATTCATCACATCGGCCATTAAGCCTTATCACATATATACACTTTCACATTCATCACATCGGCCATTAGGCCTTATCACAATTTAGAATTCACATATGGGTTTAATCAATAGCTTATAAGCAACTAAAACAAGTTTATCAAGGTTTACAACACAATCTCAAATTCAGCACAAGCTGTTTTTCCTGAGCAATAGTCACTAAATTACTTATAACTGGAGCTACAAAACTCCAAATCACTTTCCGTAAATTTTTCCTGAATATAGACTCGTATGTCTTCCATCCATAAAATTTCCAGAATTTTAGGTTTGGCCAATCAATACCAGATTTTTTCTTAAAGTTTTCCCCTGTTTCACTGCTTGACTAATCTGACCACTCTTCACTACGAATCAAATTTCTCATTATCAGAAATTCCTTTGCTTACACGGTTTCTTTTATAAGAAACTAGACTAATTAAGCTTTAATTTCATGTCTCATTCAGCCTCTAATTCAAATCCATGAATTTATGGTGATTTTCTAAATTCATGTTACTGCTGCTGTCCTGAGCAGGTTTATCACAATTTTACTCTTCTGACATATCCTTTCAGCACTTCATAATATCATATCCATTTGGCAACATATCATATCAACAACTTACCTATACTTCATAATAACCATTAGGCTATATGCATAAAGATTTACAATAGAGTTATGATTCTTTTAATATGTGCTTAACATATCATACTCAATCACATTATAGGCTTTAATACTTAAAACTTACCTCGATCGCTAATGTACGTCAATTCCGACTATTCGACCAATTTCCCTTTTTCCACGATCCGACTTTGTTTCCTTGAGTTCTTGAGCTAATGAACCAAATTTAAACTTATCACATCACTATTGTGTAAAACCACATTCGATTATATTATAATTCGGTTAGCAAGAAATACACTTATTCCTTATAACATTTAGCTTCGAGATCACCACCTCAATCATCTCAAGTACCAAACATGCATTAATACTCTCTTTAGTACAATTTCGTTACTTTAACTAAATACTAAACATATCCTTTTGCTTATCTATACACATCCGCATTTTAACTCATACCAATCATAACAAATAGCATAATATTTGTTAACATATAAAATTATGGTTGACATTACATCATTTACTTCCACTAACCATTTAAGCATAACCTAAGCGCATACATTGCATTGACAAACCAAACCAAAATATCCAATACATAGTCAAACATATAATTGTTATTTCACTCCTTTTCGAACTAATTTATAAAATGCATTCTCAAAGCCATAGCATATCATACATGAAACTTACCAAAGATGAATTAATCATAAGCTATTTATAGTACCTTAACCAAACACAACAACTAACTTCACACATATTTTTTTCTATGCAAATACCAAAGCCGAATCAGCTAAATATACTTATGAATATATATATCATCATCGAAATCACTTAAGCTTAGACATCATTTCTTAATTCCAAGCAAGTTGCCGAATGCAACCTTACTAAATTTTCATGAATTCAAATCATGGATTCAATATACCATTACCATGAAATCAACAACCAAAAATTCATAGACAATTTAGGAAAAATCACATAAAATCGTAACACAAAAGGCATTCATCTAACACTTGATTTTTAAATTCTAACATCAAACTCAAATTTCTTAGCTCATCAACTCATGGCCGAACATCAATTATTCACCAAAACAAATTTTAACTCATGGGTTTTAGAGAAAATTAAGTAAGGGATTCAATGATACTAAAAATTAACAAAACAACTTGAATTTCACCTTGAATTGTTGCTTCCAAATGGCCGAAACTTCAAAGCCACAAATTTTATTTTCTTTCTCCTTTGTTCGGCCTCCAAGATGAACTACATGCATGTTCTCTTTTTTTTTTCTTTCTAATCTCAAGTTACGGCAATGGTAGAGTGAGGATGAACCACCTTTGTTTTTATCACCCATTTCTTCTTTTAATTATTCTTTCTTCCATAATATAAAGCCACTAACTATTATCATGCTAAAATGAAATGCATATAATATCTATCAACTATCATTATGGCCGGCCACTAATTAAAAGTGGTCCATTTGACATGCAAGTCCCTCATGTCAATAACTCATGCATTATTTGGCCACTTTAAATTTCACCTATCACATTATCAAGTCTTATCACATGGGTCCTTTCATATAAATTAACACCGCCTTGATAAAAATCAAGGCACGAAATATTCACACATACAAATTCCACATACAATAAGCACAGAATATAACATCTAATTATTTTTGTGACTCGGTTTCGTGGTCCCGAAACCACTTTTCGACTAGGGTCGCTTTAGGGGTGTCACACGGGTTGACGCCACAAGGGTTACTTGATAAGTCTAACCAGTCTTTGGAGAACAATGAGAGTTGAAAACAAACTCACAAAGTAAACAAATTTCATATAAGTTTTAAAAATATATTGTCTAACCAAAAAAATGATTACAAAACAACTATTTATACCAATATTGAATGTCAAACCGAATGGTCACAAAAGGTAGATAAATGGACAGCTTCTAGATGGTGTTAACTCAGCTGAAAACATTCATGGAACGTCTTCAATGCTTGGCTGACCATTGAGCTACACGAACAGCCTTGAAAGGTGTCTTTGATGCACACGAGGAGCCTTGAATTGAAAAAGGTATGCCAGGTTCGGCCAAGGGAGTGTACAAAGCCACTAGTGGCGTCTTCCAAGGAGCTTTGAAGAGTGAAACGGCAGCCCTTAAATGCATGTCTCCTTTGAAGAATCTTAGACCTTGGGGACGGCAATGGCATCAACAATCTTTAATGTCCTTCAATAATCAGCCTTGGAAATTCGGATGGCCAGCAGCAGCTTTAAATGACATCTTGAGCACACAAATAGCTCCTAAATACTTTCAATCAACTTAAATGAGCTGGACTAAATTTGCAAGTCCTTTGGTGTGTTCAAGACAGCAATAAGCATCAGATTTGGAACCTCAAAACGGCCTTTAATGCTCATTGGAAGCATGAAACGTTCAGCCTTGAATAATTAAGCAATATACATGCTTTGGCCGAATGGTCACTTGGAAATTCCCCAAACAACAGCTCTTTGCTGTACCCGAAGCAATACCAGCTTTAATGCTGTTCAATAACGTCCCCCCTTGCATGCTTTCATTAATGCCGTCCATGCATGGTGAATATCTCATTTAATTCATGTTTTGCTTCCTTTTAAATGCCGTTCCATACATGGGAACATCTCATTTAATTCATGTCTTTGCTGCACATTAAATCAGCAAGCAGCTTCTTTAATTTCGTCCATTAAATGGCCACATGAAAAAGCACAAACAACTCCTTTAATGCCGTTCCTTGCATGTAGAACAACATCTTTAATGCATGTCTTGCTGTACATTAAATTCGGCCAACATCCACTTCCTTAAATTGCCGTCCAAGCCATTAAACCTGCAGCCAAATAATTAAATTCGGTCATTAATATCTGCTCATTAAAAATCAGCATCTTAAGAAAAATTAAATTGGCAGCAATTGATCAATAAATATGCTCATAAATTCGGCTGAAACTAATGAAAAACATCAATAAATTCGGCAACTAAGACACATTTAATTCAGCATCCTAGACAAGTTAATTAAATTTGGCTGAACATTAAATAACAGCTTAGGCATAATAAATCAGCAATAAGACACATTAAATAATTGTAATAAGGCAAACACATTTATGCTAGGTAATAATTAAAACAAATTAAACATGCAATAAACAAACATAATTAAAATGTCCAGATTTCTTAATTAAACACTTAGTAATTATTTGAGCTAAAATAACTAACTCAACTAATTAATTTATTCCGGCAAATTAAATTAAAAGAGCTAAAGAGCTAATAACGAGCTCAACGAGTTAAATTGAGCTTGAATGAGCTGACTTGAGCACGAATGAGCTAACTTGAGCTCGAATGAGTTGAACCACACGAAAAGAAATTCAAATGAGCTAAAAATTAGCTTCATCTTGCACTTGGGGCCCTCGTGTTTAGGCCAATCTCGACGGCGTTGGGTTGTGACATTACATGATGCGATCAAGATCACATCATACCCTCCCTCTTGAAGACGATTTGTCCTCAAATCGGGCCACTTGCTCGAAAAAAATTTTTCAAGATCTCGAACCCTTTTGTTCATGACCCGAATAGAATCATTTCCAAAACTTTGAAAATCACGAATGGTTCGAGAAAATTTTGAATTATTTCCACGCCCTCCCTCTTTTGGAGGGAACCAATTTAGAGTGTCACCTACACGAGAATGAAAGGAATTAGAGACACTAAAAATTATAAACACAAATGATCTTTTTAGATGCTTATTCAAAATTGGGATGCTTAACCCAATGCCAGGATCAAAAATGAAATTCGGTCTTACCTTTCCAAAATGAGTCAAAAAGTTCATGGATAGAAACAAATCCGAACCACAAAACAGTCGAAAGGCATAATCTCGAAAGTCAAAATTGCAAAATCCAAACCCTTTTAACAAGAACAAAGAATAATAATCTCCGGGGTCAAAAACGAAGCTTCCTCTTGCTTGGCTTGACGTTAACTTAGGAATGTATATCCCAGGTTTAAAAACGCGATTTTCATTGGTCGTTTCGCAACGCAACGAAAATTTCTTCTTCACCAAGACTTCACACATGTCAAGCAAATAGGAGTTAGGCATACATACATTCAAGCAATCAAACCCTTCATATTTCATTCGCACACGTAAACAATAAAAGTTCACACCACAATTTAGATAATTCACATGATCATCACAAGCAAACAGATTAGATGTCAACTTTTCATCACACAATCCCAATTTTTGTTTGGGCTTACCTGGACTTACTTCTTGATCAATCTTGACAATGATAGGCTTATGAGCAGAAAGATATTTCACATTACTATGTAAAACACATTTATCAGCAATCAAATTATGATTTCCAATCAGATCAAGATGAAAAACTTTCTCACAAACTAAGTCTTTGCTAATCTCGTCATCAAGAATCAAGTAAGATTGAGAAGACTCAAATACAATAGATCCCTTACATGGCTTACCTTTAAGCACTTGTGGACTAGGGTCATCTACGATCTTACCTTTCTCGACTAATCGAAATCGTTTCTCCTTAGAAAAGTATTGAAGTTGAAATTGATCGATGGGATTTCGAGAAACCTGAAAAGTAGAAACAAAACAAGGAAAATTCATAGGATGGTTAGTAACAACACTCCTTTCTTTTTCACTTTCATCCTTTTCATTTCTTTCTTTTTCCAACTCATTTTCAAATCCTCTTTCTTTTACCATATCACTCATTTCTTTTGCACTCTCGTTTCTTCCTTCAATCTCACTCTCTTTTTCAGTTTCCTTTTCTTTTTCGCACTCGTTTTTATTCTCAATCTCATTTTCAATTTTCTTTTCTATCTCCCACTCATCTTCTTTTTCTTCCATTTCTTTTTCATGTTCATTTTCTCGCTCGCGCTCTTTTTATTTTTGTCTTGTTCTTTCATTACAAGAAGATGATAACTTATAAGAACCATAACGACAAGCTTCTCGTTCGAAAGAAATGGCAGATTCATCATGCAAGTCACGATCATCTCTTTGTGAATAACCCTCCGTATTCGAGTACTTTGACACTCTTGAAACACGTTCGCCTCTTCGTAAATAATCCTTCGTAGATGAATAAATTGAGGCACTTGTAGAGACATGTTTACCTTTTCGTTTATCATCTCTGAAGGACTCAAACTCGGAGTTTGCTTCTCTTGGTCTCGAACGCCTTGTTGAATAAACGTCTTGATAAGAGTCTCTTGTCGAGTAGTGTCGTCGGGATGATCTTAACTCCGTCTCATGACTCGATGAAATTTGCTTTTGTTGGGCTCTTGTCTCTATTCGATCCAATCTATCATGCAATTTATCAAAGTTTGATTTCACCATTCTACGCATTTCTTGCATCAAAGATTGAAATTCTGATTCAGAAAATTCTTCTTGAGACATTTTTTTTAATCACACAACAAAACTCACACTTCACTCACAAATAAAATTCACAAAATATGGCTTTTACTTCTCTCGAATGGTCTCACCAATCACTCCTGCCTTTTTTTCCACTCGATTTTCGCCTCTCAAAGTTCTTCGCAAACTAAATCGACGAATAAATACCGTTTGGCGTCGGCTTACAAAATTGATTTGGCTTGGTGGGTAATGATGTCGGAAATGGTAGGCTATCAAACAAAATAGGAATGGTTAAGTGTGGCTATATAGATATGGTCCTTCGGGCAACAAGCAATGCTTTTACAAACCCAAAATGAATTTCAATCACTCCTTTTTTTTTTTCAATTTCGATTTTTTTTCCTTTTTTTTAAATTCTGAATTTTTTTTCTTCTTTTTTTCTTCAATACTAAATACAAAAAAAGACAAGAAAAAAATTTTGAATACAATTTTTTTTCGAATTTTTTTAAATTTTTTTTGAATTTTTTTCCTTTTTTTACAATACCGAAATGTCGATAACTTCGATTCTTACTCCGATTCAGCTAGCTCTGATACCAAATGATGCGCCCCGGCTCGGGAAGGAGAGTCGAGTCGTAGATGTGCCCGATCGTGAATTGGAGTAATACTCGAGGGTGGACGAAATAGGTTAAGAAAGAAGAGATAAAGGCTCAAATTTAGTTCAAAAGGGGTTATGAAATGTATTGAGGATGATAGGTGAATGAAAACCAAGTATTCAAGTTGAACCAACACAATATAAGTGTGTTAACCCGGGACTTATACGAATACTTAGGAAAGGTTAAATGTTGTATGGATGGAAAACGAATAAAATGGAACCTTGACCCACTATCAAAGATGATAGGAACCTCGGTATAACTTGAACGCCACACTTTGGGTGCAAAGTGATAAGTTCAAAATACAAAAACGGGTTGACGCCACAAGGGTTACTTGATAAGTCTAACCAGTCCTTAGAGAACAATGAGAGTTGAAAACAAACTCACAAAGTAAACAAATTTCATATAAGTTTTAAAAATATATTGTCTAACCAAAAAAATGATTACAAAACAACTATTTATACTAATATTGAATGTCAAACCGAATGGTCACAAAAGGTAGATAAATGGACAGCTTCTAGATGGTGTTAACTCAGCTGAAAACATTCATGGAACGTCTGCAATGCTTGGCTGACCATTGAGCTACACGAACAGCCTTGAAAGGTGTCTTTGATGCGCACGAGGAGCCTTGAATTGAAAAAGGTATGCCAGGTTCGGCCAAGGGAGTGTACAAAGCCACTAGTGGGTCTTCCAAGGAGCTTTGAAGAGTGAAACGACAGCTCTTAAATGCATGTCTCCTTTGAAGAATCTTAGACCTTGGGGACGGCAATGGCATCAACAATCTTTAATGTCCTTCAATAATCAGCCTTGGAAATTCGGATGGCCAGCAACAGCTTTAAATGACGTCTTGAGCACACAAATAGCTCGTAAATACTTTCAATCAACTTAAATGAGCTGGACTAAATTTGCAAGTCCTTTGGTGTGTTCAAGACAGCAATAAGCATCAGCTTTGGAAACTGAAAACGGCCTTTAATGCTCCTTGGAAGCATGAAACGTTCAGCCTTGAATAATTAAGCAATATACATGCTTTGGCCGAATGGTCACTTGGAAATTCCCCAAACAACAGCTCTTTGCTGTACCCGAAGCAATACCAGTTTTAATGCTGTTCAATAATGTCCCCCCTTGCATGCTTTCATTAATGCCGTCCATGCATGGTGAATATCTCATTTAATTCATGTTTTGCTTCCCTTTAAATGCCGTTCCATACATGGGAACATCTCATTTAATTCATGTCTTTGCTGCACATTAAATCAGCAAGCAGCTTCTTTAATTTCGTCCATTAAATGGCCACATGAAAAAGCACAAACAACTCCTTTAATGTCGTTCCTTGCATGTAGAACAGCATCTTTAATGCATGTCTTGCTGTACATTAAATTCGGCCAACATCCACTTCCTTAAATTGCCGTGCAAGCCATTAAACCTGCAGCCAAATAATTAAATTCGGTCATTAATATCTGCTCATTAAAAATCAGCATCTTAAGAAAAATTAAATTGGCAGCAATTGATCAATAAATATGCTCATAAATTCGGCTGAAACTAATGAAAAACATCAATAAATTCGGCAACTAAGACACATTTAATTCAGCATCCTAGACAAGTTAATTAAATTTGGCTGAACATTAAATAACAGCTTAGACATAATAAATCAGCAATAAGACACATTAAATAATTGTAATAAGGCAAACACATTTATGCTAGGTAATAATTAAAACAAATTAAACATGCAATAAACAAACATAATTAAAATGTCCAGATTTCTTAATTAAACACTTAGTAATTATTTGAGCTAAAATAACTAACTCAACTAATTAATTTATTCCGGTAAATTAAATTAAAAGAGCTAAAGAGCTAATAACGAGCTCAACGAGTTAAATTGAGCTTGAATGAGCTAACTTGAGCACGAATGAGCTAACTTGAGCTCGAATGAGTTAAACCACACGAAAAGAAATTCAAATGAGCTAAAAATTAGCTTCATCTTGCACTTGGGGCCCTCGTGTTTAGGCCAACCTCGACAGCGTTGGGTTGTGACATTACATGATGCGATCAGGATCACATCAGAAGGTATTGTGGGGTAAGCTTGGTACGAAATTACTTTATTCAACTACATGTCACCCCAAAATCGATCGCCAAATTGAGGTAGTTAATCGCATTCTAGGAGCTTTATTATGATCTGTTGTGGGAAAAAAACATTAGAAATTGGGAAGAATGTCTACCATTTGTTGAATTTTCATATAATAGGTCTATTCATTCTACAACTGGTTATTCTCCATTTGAACTTGTTTATGGTTTTAACCCACTAACAGTACTTGATCTTGCGCCATTACCACTTTAACATATTGTTAATTTAGATGGTGAACAAAAAGCTGAGTTGGTGAAATACTTACACGAGAAGGCTAGGCAATGAATAGCCAAAACAAATGACGTCAACACCAACAAAGCAAACAAGGGGCGCAAACGGGTTATCCTTGAACCCAGAGATTGGGTTTGGTTCCATATGAGGAAAGAAAGATTTCCTACAAAAAGAAAGACCAAGTTGGACCCAATGGGCGATAGGCCTTTCCAAGTACTCGAGCGGATCATAGATAATGCCTACAAAATTGATCTACCTGGTGATTACAATGTAAGTTCTACTTTCAATGTGGCTGACTTATCTCCATTTGATTTTTTAGATTCGAGGACGAATATTTTTGAGGAAGGGGGAATGATACGAGTCACAAAGGCCCAATTCAAGCTCAAGAATGTGATGGGCTCAAATTACCACAAGGCCCAATAACGAGGTCAAAGGCCAGATAAATACGTTCAAAACTAAATGGAACCATTCAAGAATTTGTTAGCAAGGCCTTAGATGCGTACTCGAAAGAAAAAGAAAATCAAGATTCACTTTCTTATTTTCAAGAAAATCAAGAAACCGAATCTTGGTCCAATTTTGCTGTTTGGAGCGATTTCAAGAATTAAGAAAATCAAGATTTCAAATATTGGAAATCTTGGTCCAAGAAACCGAATCTTATAGCTAAGGCACATTGGATCTCCGTTATGAGCATCAACGAACCAATATCGGTAGGAGATGGGCTACAAGCCCAAGTTCCTGAAGGCAAGGCCCAATAAGATGTTCCAAGCCCAACCAAGAAGGTCAAATCATACTTAGTTGAAAATCAGGCCAAATTATTAAAGTGGCCCAATTTGTAAAGTTTTATTTTTAAATACTTAGTTTAAATTTTTATTTTTTATTCCTATGTAAAAATTCGGCCCAAGAAGCCCATTAAAAGCCTTGGCCGAATTTCCCTTGAAGTTAATTAGGTTTTATTTATTTTTAGTTTTCCTAATAGGGATAGGAAATAGTTTGAAGGCCTATGATACGGGGTTGCGCGCGGACCAAGATCGAGTTGCCAAGTCACGGGAAACTCCTACGAAAACCCTAAACAATTAGATCTGAAATGAAATAGAAAATTAAAAGATTAGATTTTTGAATTTTCAGATCTGAAATAAAATCTCCAAATCAGCAAAGAATCAAATTGAGAATAGAAATAAGTGTTAGGGTTCTTGAAACCCTCAAGGAGATTGTGATTCTGCCCAATTGAACACCAAGATAGTTTTCCCCAAATTTCGACAATCTAATTTCACCCAAAAAGAGTATGGAAAAACCCTAGAAATTGGGGATTTTTGGGCTGATTCCTTAAGATAGAAAAAGGCTGAAAACACAATAAGAACAGAAAATAGATTAGATAATGATTCAGCACAAGTAGAAATAAAGAAAGAATTGACAGTAAAAAATTAAAAGATAAGTCCTAAGAAGCCTTGAAATCTCGAAAGATCTCACAACTCCCTTCAAACGGCTCTAATCTCCCCTCCAAAGAATATCAATGGCAAGAAGAAGGTTGAAGATGGCTCCCACAATCAAAAAGATTGTTAAAACAACTTCTAAAGAAAACTCAAGAGAAAATCCTTGAAGAACTCAAAGAGAATTTTCACTCAAATCAAATCTGAAATTTTCAATGTAATTGTAATGTAATGTAGGGTGGCTGGCCAAGCCATATAAATAGGCCTTTCAAATGTTTTCCTAATTTAATTAGAACACTAAAACTAAAACTAAAAAAAAAACTCCTAATTATTTTAATATGGAAATTCGGCCAAGGGTCTTTTATTTGGGACTCTTGGACTGAATATAAAAATTTAAACTAAGTAAAATAAATAAATAAATAAATAAAAATAAAACTTTACAACTTGGGCCACTTTGACAATTTGGCCTGATTTTCAACTAAATATGGATGGATTTCTTGATTGGGCTGGGAATTTGCTTATTGGGCCTCGCCTTCAAGAATTTGGGCTTTTGTGACTCGTATCATTCCCCCCTTCCTCAAAAAGATTCGTCCTCGAATCTGAAAAATCAAATGAACTCGACTTTCCTTTATCGAACGGGAGTAATGGCAATTGAGTCCACTGAAAAGAATAGCCATGAAATAGTAAATAGCAACACAAACAAGCTTGTAGTCCAATTATAAGCATAATAGAACAGGTATAACGCATGTGAATGGACAGATTCAGATTACCATGCAAACAATCTAATTTACTCACCACTGCCTCGTCAAATATTTGAAACAAAGATGGACATGTTTTAAGGCATTCAGTCGTCTCACATTGTTCCCACAAACCATGAATAAATTGCGAGTAATAAATCAAATGGTAAACATAATCGTCACAAGTAGGTATTTGAAAAGATTCACATGGTTCACAGAGTTGCATAATCATACCATGCATTAATCGACGGTCTATAGATTCACTCACACATGCATTATCAAAAACAAGAATCTTTTTATCAACCATCAAAACAGATAGATCATCAATAAATAAAATAGGACAGTCAAGCACGTTTCGATCTAAGTGTTCATCAACACGATCTTTATCACTATCCGAGGAGTACAAAAGTGGTTCAAAGGTTTCAAGCATCTTACCTCGATAAGCAGAAGAATAAGGGTCGATTTTAACTTTTCCATTTAAAACAAACCTTCGCTCATCGGGGGCATAGTGTAGTCGAATCTCCGTTGTTGAGTTAACCTTTGTCAAATGGAACTCAAACTTCATGTACAACACCATAAACTGTTTAAGGCACGAATATAAATTGAAAACAAATTTGGAAAATTTCGTTACCTTATTCTCCAAAATAGATTTGGACAAATTCGAGGATTTTACACAAGGTAAATCAAGAGAATAACAAATCACGCTTCTTTTCGTAATGACTTTATCAACCACAATCGAAGAGTAACAATTAATCGGATCAAAATGAGGGGATCTTTTAAGAACTAAGTCACCAAAAGTTTTATTAATAATTTTCAAATCTGTACTGGACTCGGTTTCTAAAATTTCCTTACCTCGCTTACCTTCGGGATCATGTAGTGTGATTTTATCTTTGCCTAAGTTGATCGTATGAAAGCGTCTTTCATTTGAAAGGTATTGAAGTTGAAAGTTATCTTTCGATCTTTCGGGAACCTGAAAAGTAGCAACACAAGAAAAATTCATATCTTGGTTAGTGGAAACATTCCTCACTAGCCTTTCCTCGTCTTTTTCTTTTGTTTCTTTTTCTAACTCATTTTCTCTTCTTTCTTCAACTTCTTTTTCAATTTTCTTTTCTGTTTCACATTCCTTTTCACTCTCAATCTCTTTTTGCTCTTTTTCATTCTCTTTTTCTTTTTCCTCACTTGTTTTAACAGAATTTTTCAGTTTGATTTGGTCCTCATGGACTTGTTCCAGAGTGAGCGGCACTAAGGTGAGTTTCTTTCCTTGATGCTTGAAAGAATACCTATTGGTACGACCATCGTGAGTGACTTTTCGATCTAGTTGCCACGGTTCTCCTAGCAACAAATGGCAGGCTTGAATAGGCATTACGTCGCACACAACTTCGTCTTGATACTTACCGATAGAAAAGGCGATGCGCACTTGTTGAGTGACCCTAAATTGGCCTTCGTTGCTAAGCCCTTGTAGTTGATAAGGTTGTGGATGCTTGGTAGTGGTTAAGCAAAGCTTTTCCACCATCGTCGTGCTGGCTATGTTCGAGCAACTTTCACCATCAATAATAACTCTACAAAGCTTACCTTGTACGTGGCAGCGAGTATGAAAGAGATGTTCTCCTTGCTGCTTGCTCTTTGGTTTTGCCAAAGATGATTGTCCATGATCATGACAATCATCATCCATTCTAGGGACACGTTGAGGGTTGCACCTATGGGGCTGGTTATCCCTATCTTCCTTAATTGGATCTCGATATTGATGTTTTTGATTCACTCGTACCTCATTCAAAGTAGTATTCAATGCTTGAAGTGTAGCATTTATTTGTGTGATTGCAGCAGTATGTCTGTCTAACTGTTGTTGGACTTTCATAAGTGCATCATTATTATCACCTTTAGACATCTTCAAAACCTGTAAAAAATAAACACTCAACACTCAAAAATAAAAGTTAGCAAACCTCACCATTAATCACTCAAAAAGAAAAATCAAATTCTCAAATAGGTCGAATTCAATCTTGTGAGTTCTTTATCAGAGTTTATATCAACCAATTAGAGAGTGTGAACCAAACTACCAAAGAATCCTAATTTGCACTAGGATGCCAAAAACTGACGAGACACCAAGTGATTCGTGTTGCACCGAGGAAGGATTGTGCACACGTTTAAATCCTACTAACACAAGAAACAAGAAGGTGTTAGATATTTTAAAAGGATAATAAAAATCAAACAAATGAAAACCTACAGCTAAGAATCAATAAAAATTGCTGAAAACAGAAAACCCGAAAAACTGTGGAGTAACTTAACAACTTCGTTCGAGGTGTTCCCGATCTCAAAAAATCACAAAATTAAATCTCGAATGTCCTTAAATATTTAATTTTTGATCTGGAAAGTTTGGGCACCAAACTCAACCCGCTGAATTTTTTTAAAATTTTTATTGGATTTCATCTTTTTTTCGATTTTTTGACTTTTTTGACTGATTTTTTTGCAGGAATAAATTTTTTATATTCAATCACAGTGTCACAAATATGTATGTAAAATTTCAGATCAATTTGACAACGTTTACCCACTCAAATAAAATTTTTTTGAAAGATTTTTCTGGGTAAAACTGCTGTTTTTGCTTTAAAATATTGAGATCAGTTTAGAAATCAACCAAGAACACCCAAAACGCCCAAAATCTGATACCAAATGATACGGGGTTGCGCGCGGACCAAGATCGAGTTGCCAAGTCACGGGAAACTCCTACGAAAACCCTAAACAATTAGATCTGAAACGAAACAGAAAATTAAAAGATTAGATTTTTGAATTTTCAGATCTGAAATAAAATCTCCAAATCAGCAAAGAATCAAATTGAGAATAGAAATAAGTGTTAGGGTTCTTGAAACCCTCAAGGAGATTGTGATTCTGCCCAATTGAACACCAAGATAGTTTTCCCCAAATTTCGACAATCTAATTTCACCCAAAAAGAGTATGGAAAAACCCTAGAAATTGGGGATTTTTGGGCTGATTCCTTAAGATAGAAAAAGGCTGAAAACACAATAAGAACAGAAAATAGATTAGATAATGATTCAGCACAAGTAGAAATAAAGAAAGAATTGACAGTAAGAAATTAAAAGATAAGTCCTAAGAAGCCTTGAAATCTCGAAAGATCTCACAACTCCCTTCAAACGGCTCTAATCTCCCCTCCAAAGAATATCAATGGCAAGAAGAAGGTTGAAGATGGCTCCCACAATCAAAAAGATTGTTAAAACAACTTCTAAAGAAAACTCAAGAGAAAATCCTTGAAGAACTCAAAGAGAATTTTCACTCAAATCAAATCTGAAATTTTCAATGTAATTGTAATGTAATGTAGGGTGGCTGGCCAAGCCATATAAATAGGCCTTTCAAATGTTTTCCTAATTTAATTAGAACACTAAAACTAAAACTAAAAAAAAACTCCTAATTATTTTAATATGGAAATTCGGCCAAGGGTCTTTTATTTGGGACTCTTGGACTGAATATAAAAATTTAAACTAAGTAAAATAAATAAATAAATAAATAAAAATAAAACTTTACAACTTGGGCCACTTTGACAATTTGGCCTGATTTTCAACTAAGTATGGATGGATTTCTTGATTGGGCTGGGAATTTGCTTATTGGGCCTCGCCTTCAAGAATTTGGGCTTTTGTGACTCGTATCAGCCTATATTAAGGCTTGGCCAGCCTCCCTTAGAAATTACCTTGAATTACATTAAATTTTCAGATTTCTTTTTGAGTGAAAATTCTCTTTGAGTTCTCCAAGAATTTTCTCTTGAATTTTCTTTAGATGTAGTTTTGATAGAGGGTTGCGTGCGGACCAAGACCGACTTGCCATGTCACGAGAAAACTCTTAAAAAGACCTAGACGATCAGATCTGAAAATGAAACAGAGAATTAAGATTAGATCCAATCAGATCTGAAAACAAAAATCCCCAATTCAATTAATGGGCAGCAAGCATTAAAATGCCCCAAAAGTTGTCAATTTTTTGGAAGCCAAGAACCGATTTGAGCTTAGAGAGAATCCTCCCTAACAGCCGAACATATCAGCACCAAAAGAAAACGAGTTAAAAATCAGATTAAAGAAAACAATCAGATTAAATAGAAAGCTAGGGTTCGGGGCGGTAAGAGAAAAGAAAGATTGATGAATCAAAATTGATTCTTGATGCTCAAGAAGATTGCGATTCTGCCCAAATTGAACCAGCAAGATAGTTTCCCCAAATTCCAGCAATTTAATTTTTGAACAGAATGGAGAGGAAGTAATGGCAAGATCTATGGAAAAGATGGATTTTTGTTCGATCTTTGCTGCCAAGAAAAGGGGCCGACCGGTTCTTTAATGTTAAAGAGGGCTGGAAACACAACAAGAAGATTTAAGAAGTTAAAATAATAAATCGGCACAAACAAAATTTAAAAGAATGATTGAACAGCGAGCAAATAAAATAAAGTCCTAAGAAGCTTAGAAATCCCGAAAGATTTCACAACCCCCTTCAAACGGCTCTAATCTCCCTTCTAATGAAGATCAATGGAAAGAAGAAGGTTGAAGATGGCTCCCACAATCAAAAAGATTGTTAAAACAACTTCTAAAGAAAACTAAAGAGAAAATTCTTGAAGAACTCAAAGAGAATTTCACGCAAAACAAATCTAAAATTTTCAATGTAATTGTAATGTGTTCAATAAGGTGGCTGGCCATGCCTATTAATAGGCCTTCTATCTATTTCCTAATCTCATTAGGAAAACTTAAAAAAACATAATTAATAAATTAAGAGGGAAATTCGGCCAAGGCATTTTAATGGGCTGCATGGGCCGAATTTTTACATATAATACTCCTAAAGTCTAAAAATTAAATTAAACAATTAAAATTTTTACAAATTGGGCCACTTTAACAATTTGGCCTGATTTTCAACTAAGTATGGTTTGACTTCTTGGTTGGGCTTGGAATCATCTTAATGGGCCTTGCCTTCAAAAACTTGGGCTTGTAGTCCATCTCCTACTGAAATTGGTTCGTTGATGCTCGTAACGGAGATCCAATGCGCTTTGGCTATAAGATTCGGTTTCTTGGACCAAGATTTCCAAGATTTGAAATCTTGATTTTCTCGATTCTTGAAATTGCTCCAAACAGCAAAATTGGGCCAAGATTCGGTTTCTTGATTTTCTTGAAAACAAGAAAGTGAATCTTGATTTTCTCTTTCTTTCGTGTATGCATCTAAGGCCTAGCTAAAAAATTCCTGAATGGTCCCATTTAGTTTGGAACGCATTTGTCTGGCCTTTGACCTTGTTATTGGGCCTTGTGGTAATTTAAGCCCATCACGTTCTTGAGCTTGGGTTGGGCCTTTATGACTCGTATCATTCCCCCCTTCCTCAAAAATATTCGTTCTCGAATCTAAAAAATCAAATGGAGACAAGTCAGCCACATTAAAAGTAGAACTTACATTGTACTCACCAGGTAGATCAATTTTATAGGCATTATCGTTGATCCACTTGAGTACTTGGAAAGGCCCATCACCCCTTGGGTCCAACTTGGTCTTTCTTTTTGTAGGAAATCGTTCTTTCCTTATATGGACCCAAACCCAATCCCCGGGTTCTAGGATAACCCGTTTGCGCCCCTTGTTTGCTTTTTTGGTGTTGGCATTATTTGTTTTGGCTATTCGTTGCCTAGCCTTCTCCTGTAAGAATTTCACCAACTCAACTTTCTGTTCGCCATCTAAATTAACAATGTGTTCAAGTGGTAATGGCGCAAGATCAAGTACTGTTAGTCGGTTAAAACCATAAACAAGTTCAAATGGAGAATAACCAGTTGTAGAATCAATAGATCTATTATATGCAAATTCAACAAATGGTAGGCATTCTTCCCAATTTCTAATGTTCTTTCCCACAACAGATCGTAACAAGGTTCCTAAGATGCGATTAACTACTTTAGTTTGACCATCAGTTTAGGGGTGACATGTAGTGGAATAAAGTAATTTCGTACCAAGCTTACCCCACAATACCTTCCAAAAGTGGCTAAGGAATTTGACATCTTTGTCAGAAATAATTGTTTTAGGGATGCCATGAAGTCTTACCACCTCTTTAAAAAATAAGGTTGCCACATGTGTAGCATCATCTGTTTTGTGACAAGGAATAAAATGTGCCATCTTTGAAAACCTGTCAACAACAACAAATATACTATCTCTTCCTTTCTTAGTTCGAGGCAAACCTAGAATAAAATCCATGGATAAGTCTATCCAAGGTGAAGTAGGAATCAGTAAAGGAGTGTAAAGGTCATGAGGCTTTACCTTAGATTTTGCTTGTTTACATGTAATGCACTTGCAACAAACCTTTTCGACATCCTTCTTCATATGTGGCCTTGCAAGATGTCTAATGTTTTGGACACTCCAAAATATCCCATTAAACCCCCACTATGGGCCTCATGAATCAATAAGTCTCTCATGGAACACTTTGGTATGCACAACCTGTTTATACGAAAAAGAAAGCCATCTACAAGATAAAACTTTTCAAAAGTAGTATGTCCACAATTCTTATAGATATGGCCAAAATCAGCATCATCATCATATAACTCCTTAATATGTTCAAACCCTAAGACTTTAGCATTCAATGTAGTTATTAAAGCATATCGTCTAGACAAAGCATCTGCAACTACATTATCCTTACCTGTTTTATATTTTATCACATAAGGGAATGTTTTAATGAATTCTACCCATCGGGCATGCCATTTTCTCAACTTACCTTGTCCCTTTAACCACTTAAGGGATTCATGATCTGTATGTATGACAAACTCATTAGGCAGCAAATAATGTAGCCATACTTGAAGTGCACGAACCAATGCCAATAGGTCTTTGTCATAAGTTGAGTAGTTTAATTGTGCACCATTCAATTTCTCACTAAAATAAGCAATTGGTTGCTTATCTTGCATTAAAACCGCGCCAATTCCAATTCCTGAAGCATCACACTCAAGTTTGAAAGTATTAGTAAAATCAGGTAATTTAAGAAGAGGAGCAGAACATAAATTAGCTTTTAGGGTCTGAAAAGCCTTTTTTTGGGTTTCACCCCATTTGAAACCCACTGATTTCTTTATAACCTCTGTTAATGGGGCAGCAATAGTAGAGAAATCTTTCACAAATCATCTATAAAAACTAGCTAAACCATGAAAGATCTCACCTTAGTTACCGATTTAGGAGTCGGCCATTCCTTGATTACCTTGACTTTGTCCTCATCGACATGAATACCTTGAGCACTAACTATGAAACCTAAGAATATTAGTTTATCACAACATAATGTGCATTTATCAAGGTTGGCAAACAATTTTTCTGCTCGCAGAATATCTAAAACGGTTCTAACATGGAAACATGATCATCTAATGTCTTGGAGTAAATTAAAATATCATCAAAGTAAAATACTACAAATTTACCCAAGTGGAGCCTTAAAACGTGATTCATTAATCTCATAAATGTACTAGGTGCATTAGTAAGGCCGAAAGGCATAACTAACCATTCATACAATCCAAATTTTGTTTTAAAAGTTATTTTCCATGCATCCCCTTCCCTCATTCAAATTTGATGATAACCGCTTTTTAAATCAATTTTTGTAAATATAATTGAACCATGTAATTCATCAAGCATATCATCAAGTCTAGGAATTGGATGTCGATACTTTACCGTTATTTTGTTGATTGGGCAGCAATCAACACACATTCGATACGTACCATCTTTCTTTGGTACCAATAAGACAGGAACGGCACAAGGGCTTAGGCTCTCACTGATACGCACTCACCTCGTGAATGAATTGAGTCGTAGAAATTGCCCGATTGTGAATTAGAAGTAAATTGAAAGCTTTTCAAAATAGGTTAGAAGAAAAGGGGTTTTTTGGTTTAAGAAATGAATCAGAAAACAATGGATGCAATTTGGGCTAAGTATTCAAAGGCCGAACTAACACAATAGTAGTGTGTTAAGTGAATAGAAACTTCGACCCACTATCAAAGATGATAGGAACCTCAGTACGAATCGAACGCCACACTTTTGGGTTTAAAGTGATAAGTTCGAATGGAAACAAAGACAGGTTTGATGCCACAAAGATGTTTGATAAGTCTCACAAGTCTTTGGAGAATAACGAGAGTTAAAACAACCTCCCAAATTAACAAAGTTTTAAAATTGTTCATTACCCTTCAAATGTGAATTACATGGTCTATTTATAGCTGAATTAAGGCAGCCGAATAGCCTATTTAATCATATTCTTATGCCTTAAGTTTTTTTAGGAAACTTCCTAGAAATTTCCTAGATACATTCATGAACAAAAAAATCTGAATATTAACCTTCTAGAAGAGATGATTCGACTGGCCCTTTTAATGGTGAAAATTCACATTCAACTAATGCTTTTAAAGAGCTTAATTGCTGTCTTAGAGAAGAGAAATGGACAGCTTCAAAAATCATGCTTCTTTGGCCGAATATGAGCAGCCTCCAATTGAATTAGCTGCTGAAATTAATGAAGTACTCTTTGGCCATTGCTCTCCACGAAATTGACCTTTAGAGAAGCTCAAAATAGCAGCTGGAAGTCCATTGAGCTGCACGAAAAGTCAGTTGGAAGCACAAGGCAGCTGCACTTTAAATGCTGTCCATGCATGTGCCCAAATACATGCTCCTCCTTAATTGAATTCCTTTGCATTTAAGCTAGCTGATTCATCTAAAAAAATATCAAATAAATTTAGTTAAGACATATTTAAGGCTCATGAAATCAGCAACTGAACACATTAAAATTCTGCACATTAATTCATCTAAAACAAAATAATTAGCAGCCACTAATAAATTTGTCTTAATCTAGACACATTAAAAATTTGTAATTAAACTGAACATATTTAATTTATAACTTAATAGGGACATATTAAAAACATGTACTAATATAAGACACATTTTGATAGAGGGTTGCGCGAGGACCAAGATCGAGTTGTCAAGTCACGGGAAACTCCTACGAAAGTTTGAAACAATCAGATCTGAAACGAAACAGAAAAAAATAAAAGATTAGATCCTTCAATTTCCAGATCTAAAATAAAATCCCCAAATCAGCAAAGAATCAAATTGAGACTCGAAATAAGTATTAATAAGGATTCTTGAGAATCAAGAACACGTAATTGAACCCCAAAAAAGACTCCAACCTGCCGAATCTATCAATTGAACACGAAACAAAAAAATTAAAATACAACAGATCACAACAACCCAAAAATTGAAATAGAATGAGGATAGGTTGTTGGGACGGCAAGATCAATGGAAAAGGATGATTGAAGAACGTTTTCTTGCTGCCAAGAAGAGTGCTGATCGATTTCTTTAAGGTTGAAGTTAGCTGGAAACACAATAAAAGAATTGAACTAAGTTAGATAAAGAAAACGACACAAGCACAAAAATTAAAACAAAGCGAACAGTAAGAAAAGAAAGATAAAGTCCTAAAAGCCTTGAAATCCCGAAAGATTTCACAACTCCCTTCAAACGGCTCTAATCTCCCCTCCAATTTAGATTAATGGCAAGAAGAAGGCTGAAGATGGCTCCCACAATCAAAAAGGTTGTTAAAACAACTTCTAAAGAAAACTCAAGAGAAAATTCTTGAAGAACATAAAGAGAATTTTCACTCAAAACAAATCTAAAATTTTCAATGTAATTGTAATGTCTTCAATAGGGTGGCCGGCCATGCCTATAAATAGGCCTTATAACTATTTCCTAATCTCATTAGGAAAACTTACAAAAACCTAATTAACAAATTTAAGAGGGAAATTCGACCAAGTCATTTTAATGGGCTGCTTGGGCCGAATTTTTACATATAATATTCCTAAAGTCTAAAAATTAAATTAAATAATTAAAATTTTTACAAATTGGGCCACTTTAACAATTTGGCCTGATTTTTAACTAAGTATGGTTTGACTTCTTGGTTGGGCTTGGAACCATCTTATTGGGCTTGCCTTCAAGAACTTGGGGTTGTAGTCCATCTCCTACCAAAATTAGCTCGTTGATGCTCGTAACGAAGATCCAATGCGCTTTGGCTACAAGATTCAGTTTCTTGGACCAAGATTTCCAAGATTTGAAATCTTGATTTTCTTGATTCTTGAAATCGCTCCAAACAAAAAAATTGGGCCAAGATTTGGTTTCTTGATTTTCTTGAAAATAAGAAAGTGAACCTTGATTTTCTCTTTCTTTCATGTACACATCTAAGGCCTTTGTGACTCGTATCATTCCCCCCTTCCTAAAAAAGATTCATCCTCGAATCTAAAAAATCAAATGGAGATAAGTCAACCACATTGAAAGTAGAACTTGTAGTCCAAACATAAGCATACCAAAACAAGTATAACGCATGCGAATGGACAGATTCGGATTACCATGCAAACAAGCTAATTTACTCGCCAATGCCTCGTCAAATATTCGAAACAAAGATGGACATGTTTTAAGGCATTCAATCATCTCAAATTGGTTCCACAAACCATGAATAAATCACGAGTAATAAATCAAATGGTAAACGTAATCATCACATGTAAGTATTTGAAAAGGT
Source organism: Gossypium hirsutum (assembly GCF_007990345.1). Classification (NCBI taxonomy): domain Eukaryota; kingdom Viridiplantae; phylum Streptophyta; class Magnoliopsida; order Malvales; family Malvaceae; genus Gossypium; species Gossypium hirsutum. The sequence goes on from NC_053444.1 coordinate 26,203,796, forward strand.
TCACACGGTTCACAGAGTTGCACAATCATACCATGTAGTAATCGACGGTCTATAGATTCACTCACACATGCATTATCAAAAACAATAATCTTTTTATCAACCATCAAAACAGATAGATAATCACTAAATAAAATAGGACAGTCAAGCATGTTTCGATCCAAGTGTTTTACAAAAATTAAATCATCAGCACGATCTTTGTCACTATCTGAGGAGTACAAAAGTGTTTCAAAAGTTTCAAGCATCTTACCTTTATAAGCAGAAGAAGAAAGGTTGATTTTACCTTTTCCATTTAATACAAACCTTCGCTCATCGGGGGCATAGTGTAGTCGAAGCTCTGTTGTTGAGTTAACCTTTGTCAAATGGAACTCAAACTTCATGTACAGCCACCTAAACTGTTTAAGGCACGAATATAAATTGAAAAAAAATTTGGCAAATTTTGTTACCTTATTCACCAAAATAGATTTCCACAAATTTGCGAATTTTACACAAGGCAAATCAAGAGAATAACAACTCACGCTTCCTTTCGTAATGATTTTATCAACCACAATCGAAGAATAACAATTAATCGAATCAAAATGAGGGGATCTTTTAAGAATTAAGTCACCAAAAGTTTTATCAATAATTTTCAAATCTGCACGAGACTCGGTTGATAAAATTTCCTTACCTCGTTTACCTTCGGGCTCATGTAGTGTGATTTCATCTTTGCCTATGTTGATCGTATGAAAGCGTCTTTCATCAGAAAGGTATTGAAGTTAGAAGTTATCTTTCATATGTGGCCAATGGAAGTGTTCTATCCCACACAAAGGTGGTAAACCTTTAGGGGCCTCACTAAAAACATCCTCATAATCTTGAGAAAAACATTGAAACACACTAGGCAAATTTTCATTAATGTTAGATAGGGATAAATAATTTTACCTAAACCTCACAAGGATACAAGGCTGTTCATTGAATAGGTCTCTCCGCACATCCTTTTTTGTTGCAATTAAATTTTTCACTTTATTTTTACCACTTGCAGATTCACTCACCTTTGGGCCATTTAAATTGTGACTTTTTTCACTACTAGCCTCTTTTCTTTGTCTTTTTTATTTGTCCTTTCTCCCTCACCCACTCACAAAATTTCATCATTTTTAATTGATCTTTATATACATCACTGGGATTTAAAGGAGCAAGAGTGAATTTTTGGCATTTAAACACAAGAGAGTATCTATTAAGCTTGCCTTGGTGTGTAACATCACGATCAAATTGCCAAGGCCGTCCAAGGAGCAAGTGCGCCGCATGCATTGGGACCACATCACACCATACCTCATCCTTGTAATTCCCAAGCTTAAAAGTGATCAAGGATTGTTTTGTAACTTTAACTTCTGAGCATTCATTAAGCCACTGAAGGTGATACGGCTTAGGGTGCTCGATACAAGGTAACTTTGAGGAATCCACAAAATAGCTGCTAACTACATTCGAACAACTCCCACTATCAATAATAAGTGAACATAAGTTACCTTTTATAAAACACCTAGAATGGAAAATATTGGTCCTTGGTTATCACAATCGTCTCCCATTTGGATGTTAAGGGTGCGGCAGACTATCATCTTATTTTTTTTCTTTTTTTTGAAATATCTGTAAAACAAATACTCAACACTCAATAGAAAAATTAGTAAACCTCACCGTTAGTCACTCAAAAAGAAAAACCAAATTCTCAATGAGGTATAATTCAGTCTTGTGAGTTCTTTAGTAGAGTCCATATCAACCAATTAAAAGTGTATGAACTGAAACTACCAAAGAGTCCTAATTTGCACTAAGATGCCAAAAACTGACGAGACACCAATTAATTTGTGTTGCACCGAGGAAGAATTGTGCACACCTTAAAATCATACTAACACAAGAAACAAGAAGGTGTTAGATAGTGTAAAGGAAGAATAAAGGCAAACAAATGAAAACCTACAGCTAAGAATTAATAAAAATTACTGAAATCGAAAAACCTGAAAAACTACGGAGTAACTTGACAACTTCGTTCGAGGTGTTCCTGATCTCAAAAAATCACAAAATTAAATCTGGAATGTCCTTAAATATTAAAATTTTGATCTGGAAAGTTTGGGCACCAAACTCAACCCTCTAAATCTTTTTTTAAAATTTTTATTAGATTTCGTCTTTTTCAATTTTTTTGACCTTTTCGACTGAATTTTTTGCGGAAAATATTTTTTTTATATTCAATCACAGTGCCAAAAATATGTATGTAAAAATTTACGTCAATCAGACAATGTTTACCCAATCAAATGAATTTTTTACAAAAAATATTTCTGGGTAAAACTGCTGTTCGTAGTTTAAAAAATAGATATCAGTTTAACACCCAAAACGCCCAAAATCTGATACCAAATGATAGAGGGTTGCGTGCGGACCAAGATCGAGTTGGCAAGTCACTGGAAACTCCTACGAAAGTTTGAAACAATCAGATCTGAAACGAAACAGAAAAAAAATAAAAGATTAGATCTTTCAATTTCCAGATCTGAAATAAAATCCCCAAATCAGCAAAGAATCAAATTGAGACTCGAAATAAGTATTAATAAGGGTTCTTGAGAATTAGGAACACGTAATTGAACCCCAAAAAAGACTCCAACCTACCGAATCTATTAATTGAACACAAAACAGAAAATTAAAAAGCAACAGATCACAACAACCCAAAAATTGAAATAGAATGAGGATAGGTTGTCTGGACGGCAAGATCGATGGAAAAGGATGATTGAAGAACGTTTTATTGCTGCCAAGAAGAGTGCTGATTGATTTCTTTAAGGTTGAAGATGGCTGGAAACACAATAAAAGAATTGAAATAAGTTAGATAAAGAAAATGACACAAGCAAAAAAATTAAAACAAAGCGAATAGCAAGAAAAGAAAGATAAAGTCCTAAGAAGCCTTGAAATCCCGAAAGATTTTACAACTCCCTTCAAATGGCTCTAATCTCACCTCCAATAAAGATCAATGGCAAGAAGAAGGCTGAAGATGGCTCCCACAATCAAAAAGATTGTTAAACCTACTTCTAAAGAAAACTCAAGAGAAAATTCTTGAAGAACTCAAAGAGAATTTTCACTCAAATCAAATCTGGAATTTTCAATGTAATTGTAATGTGTTTCAAGGGTGGCCGGCCATGCCTATAAATAGGCCTTATAACTATTTCCTAATCTCATTAGGAAAACTTAAAAAAAAACCTAATTAACAAATTTAAGAGGGAAATTCGGCCAAGTCATTTTAATGGGCTGCTTGGGCTGAATTTTTACATATAATATTCCTAAAGTCTAAAAATTAAATTAAACAATTAAAATTTTTACAAATTAGGCCACTTTAACAATTTGGCCTGATTTTCAACCAAGTATGGTTTGACTTCTTGGTTGGGCTTGGAATCATCTTATTGGGCTTGCCTTTAAGAACTTGGGCTTGTAGTCCATCTCCTACTGATGTGAGCTTGCCTACGAACCAAGTGGAGAACGAACAAGAAGCCATCAAGCTGCCCATTGGTCCAATAACGCGAGCTAGAGCTAAACGATTCAAAGATGTTATTTTAGCAATGGTGGAACGGGTTGAGGAAAATGATAGCAAGGGGTTTGAAAACGAGCTGAACATATTCAACTTCTTTGAAGCTGAATTTAGTTCTAGCTAATTAACTGGCTGTTGGAATTTTAGACCATTTAAATAAGCATTTAATTAAGTCTTACTACAGCTTATAAATATGTTTTTATTTAGTACAAGTGTTTAATATGTTACTAAATGTGTCTAGATGTCAGTTAATTGGTCTGAACATAAGACATGCTTTAATTGTGCCTAGCCGAATTAATATGTCTTGTTTAGTTTAATTTAATTTGTTTTAATGTTAATTAGTATGTTCATATTATATTCAGCTGAATTGGGATAAATTAATGAAGTTCATTTGTTTTGTTTAGGTTCAGCCGAATGTGAGGATGCATGGGGAAGGTTGGCCGAATGTGGAATGCATTAAACAAGATGCATGAATGATTGATTCAATGCACCTAGCGATACATGCATGAACCACATTAAAAATGGTGTGCTGATTTTTTGGAGTTCTTAGGTGACCATTCGGCAAAAGAGATGATTTTTCATTCTTCAAAGTTGCTATTTATTTCTTGCACATTGCTGAAAGTCTTTTGGCTATTCGGTTCATGGTGTTCACACTCCTAGACTCTTCAAAGCTTTGCTTTCACACTCCAAATGGCTGCTCGTGTTCCTATTAATTGCTGGTCATTTTTCAGCCAAAAGATGCAACTTAAATGAGTCTATTTATGCTCATTGACCAAACCTAGCCTATTCATGCACATTCAAGATGTTCAAGGTGCATTTGCCCATCTAGAAGATGACCATTGGAGCTCTCATTCAGCCGAATCTACATGGGCTAATAATTTTGCATTCATGCTGAATTTTAGTTCATTGTTTACTTAGAAACTAAGTCTTGAATTTGTCCATTCGGTTACTAGTAGAAAGGCTATAAATAGTTGTTGAATTTCTTGTAAAAGGACCTTTTGCCAAATTTCTGAATGAAATATAATTTTAGTGAGAAATTCACTCTCTTTATTCTTCAAAGCTCAATTGACTTATCTTTACGAGTGGCGTCTATATGACTTTGTTTCGAACTTATCACCCTTGGTGTGGCATTCACAAATATACCGAAGGTTCCTATTTTGCTAAATAGAGGGTCTCAGTTTTATCTACCATCCTTTTCTTTTTCTTTGAAACCTTTAAGCCTGGGTCCTTATTTGCTAATAAGGGTTCGTTCTTGTTTCATTAGAAACCATTTATTCCCATTTTGCTTCCTAAGCCATTTAAAACCATTATAACTCATCTTATTGAATTTGAACTAAATCGACACTACCTAAATTTGATCGGGAACATAATACGACTCGTCACATCATCTTAAACGAGCTCGTATCACCTACCGAATTTGGCTCGTTGATGCTCGTAACGGAGATCCAATGCGCTTTGGCTGCAAGATTCGGTTTCTTAGACCAAGATTTCCAAGATTTGAAATCTTGATTTTCTTGATTCTTGAAATCGCTCCAAACAGCAAAATTGGGCCAAGATTCAGTTTCTTGATTTTCTTGAAAACAAGAAAGTGAATCTTGATTTTCTCTTTCTTTCGTGTACGCATCTAAGGCCTTTGTGATTCGTATCACATTTAATAAGCTGAATTGAAATGTCCAGATTAAAACACATTTATTTAATTAAATGATTTGAGCTGATTCTAAACTAACACAACTAATTTATTTTATTCAAAATGAATATAATTAGCTCTTTGAACTAGTTAAGTGCCAAATTGAGCTGAATTGAGCTGACACGAGCTAAAATTAACTTGTAAGAAGGTGCGAATCAAGCTAGTTGAGCTGGGTGTTTTATGTGTAGCCAACCCATCACTCCACACTCAAGCAATATAGTTTGCTATGGTATCTTGGAACTTCTTGGCACGTGCTTGAGTGATTGGCCCCAAAGGTAGCTCTAAGGATTCGGCACCTAGCTTCTTAGGCAAGCTCGCATCATCCTCCCCCTCTTCAAAGCGATTCGTCCTCGAATCATCACCTATATCAAAAGGAGAGAGATCAGCAACGTTAAAACTTGCACTCACTCCATACTCACTCGGTAAATAAATTTTGTAAACGTTATCGTTGATCCGTTCCAACACTTGGAATGGACTGTCACCCCTTGATTGAAGCTTGGATTTCCTTTGTTCAGGAAATCGTTCCTTGCGCATGTGGATCCAAACCCAGTCATTGGGTTCAAACACAACTTGTTTGCGTCCCTTGTTGGCTATCCGAACATATTGTTCAGTCCTTCTCTCAATATTATCTTTGACCTTTTTGTGCAATTGTTTAACAAAGTCAGCTTTTCTTTTACCATCTACATGCACTAACTCGTTAGCAGGCATAGGAACCAAATCAAGAGGGGTAATGGGGTTAAAGCCATATACTACCTCAAAAGGAGAAAATTTCATAGCAAAATGAACGGTTCAGTTGTATGCGAACTCCACGTGAGGTAAGCAATCTTCCCACATCTTCAAATTTTTTTTGTAAAATAGCTCAAAGCAAAGTTGATAGCACAAGGTTTACGACTTCAGTTTGGCCATCCGTTTGAGGGTGGCATGTCGTCAAAAACAAGAGTTTTGTGCCTAACTTACCCCACAATGTCCTCCAAAAGTGGCTTAAAAATTTTGTGTCACGGTCAGAAACGATAGTATGAGGAATTCCATGCAACCTGACAACTTCCTTGAAAAACAAATTGGCAACGTTAGTAGCATCATCAGTCTTATTGCAAGGAATAAAATTGGCCATTTTGGAAAAACGGTCTACAACAACAAAAATGGAATCTTTTCCTCTTTTGGTTCTTGGAAGGCCTAGAACGAAGTCCATTGAAATGTCTACCCACGGAGCATCGGTAATAGGCAACGGAGTATATAAACCATGCGATTTGATTCGTGACTTTGCCTTTTTACAAGTGATGCAACGATCACATTTCCTTAGGACGTCGCGTTTCATTTTGGACCAATAAAAATGCACATACAAAATTGCTAGAGTTTTGTCAACTCCAAAGAGACCCATAAGTCCACCGCTATGAGCTTCATCCACAAGAACGTTTCACAGTGATCCTTGAGGTACACAAAGCTTTCCCCTCACGAAAAAGATAGCCGTCATGTTGAAAATACTTTTCGTGTGCACCATGCGAACAATTCTTATAAATTTCACCAAAATCAATGTCAGACATATAAAGATCTTTTATAAACTCAAAACCAAGCAGTTTAGAATCCATTAAATTGACAAGTGCATACCTTCGCGATAAAGCGTCCTCTACAACATTTTCCTTACCTTTTTTATATTTTGTCACATAGGGTGTAACACCCCGAACCCGAGACCGACACCGGAGTCGGACACGAGATGTTAACAAACTTTGAAAAATTTTCCAGACACTGCCCAATCTGAGTACTAGTCGCTTCAAAAATCATATCTTGAGTTTCACAACTCAAAATCAGTTTTGTGATTTTTCCCTGAAACTAGACTCATGTCCCCACCTATGGATTTTTTCTAGAATTTTTGGTCGGGCCAAATAGTACAGTTTATTAGTCAAAGTCTCCCATGTTACAGGGGTCGACTACACTGACCTTTTCCCATTACGACTGGGATATCTCTCTGCACAGAGCTTCAATACTGATGCCGTTTGTTTCTATGGAAACTAGACTCAGATAGGAATCCATACATATATGGTATGACCCCTAATTATCTCTGGTCAATTTATAGTGAATTTCCAAAGGCGGAACAGTGAATCCAGAAACTGTTCTGGCCCTGTTCCACAAGAACCCGAATATCTCTTTCTGTACTATTCCTATAATTGTTTCGTTACTTCCATATGAAAGTAGATTCATCAAGGTTCGATTACATAATTTATTCACTATTTAATTCCACTCCTACGAATTCTTGTGATTTTTCCAATCCACACCACTGCTGCTATCAGCTTCTGTTTTCAAAGTGAACCTTACCTAATTTGGGGTTTCATGGACCAACTAGGGCCTTGTCATACATAAGCCCACATATGATCATACTTAGCCATTCTAGTGGCTGATCATTTGCTCAACACTTCCATTCCAACATAGTTACATCATGAAACCATCTATACATTCATAAATACGAATGGTCTAATGCCATACTCCACTTCTACAAGCCATCTTCGCATGGCTGTACACTTATACATTTCATAAAGTACTCGAAAGACAACAATGGGTAGTCCTATACATGCCATAACAAAATTCAACCAAAATAGTACCCAAAAGAGCCTTTGATAGTGTGGGCGACTTCGACTTCAAGATCCCGAGTCCGATAGCTGGAGAACCAAAAATCTATAAAACAGAGGAGCAATGTAACGAGTAAGCAATTTATGCTTAGTAAGTTTGAGCAAGGAATTCCAGCATGCACAAAGAATAGCACACATTTAGCTAAACGGAATATTTCATAATACGCAATTTACCGATATCAAACTTGCTTCACAACATTAACAACCATTATGTACATACACAATAAACTAACTTGGCCGAAGGCCGGTAGCTCGTTTATCAACTGAGCGAACATTTATTTGTAAGGGCTCGATTAAATTCAACACATACGTAACATATCCCCATATTGGGATGTTTTTCGAGTATTCGCTGGAATTTTACAGCAAGCTCATTCATTACCAAATCACGTACCTTCGGGATTTAACCGGATATAGCTCCTCGTTCAAATGCCTTCGGGACATAGCCCGGTTTTAGTAACTCACACAATGCCTTCGGGACATAACCCGGATTTAACAACTCGCACGAATGCCTTCGGGACTTAACCCGGATTTAATAACTCGCACGAATGCCTTCGGGACTTAACCCGGATTTAATAACTCGCACGAAGGCCTTCGGATCTTAATCCGGATATATTCACTTAGCACAAAGCCTTCGGGACTTAGCCCGGACAGCATTCAATTAATCATGCACATCTAACAATAATTCATAGCACATTCATATTTCATTTTCGTTTACGAAACTCAAACACAAGGCACATATTGTCCTTGCACATTCGGCTCAATAGCCACACATAGAGCATGATTTAATCACATCGAAATTTAAGCTCTCTTACTCAAGAACTTACCTCGGGTGTTGTCGAACGATTCCGCTAGCTATTCAACCACTTTTTCCTTCCCTTTATCGGTTTTATTTCCCCTTTGCTCTTGAGCTTAATCAAACAAATAAATTGATTTCATCATTTTAGGCATCAAAAGATGAACACAAGGCACTTAGCCCATATTTATACATTAGACATTAAAGTCTCATACATGCAAAAATCATGCATCAACACCACATATTAGCTAATTTCTTGCCCTTGACCGAATATGCATGTCCATTTTTGGGGTCGATTTCAACACTTAATACACACATGTACACACTAGTAAAGCATCCTCCCCTTTTCATCAATTTAACACATGCATTGCTCATTAACATGCAAAGTTACATTCGGCCTTAGCACACATCTTGCTAGCCGATTCTTCTCCATTTAGCAACCAATGCACATATGTGCTCACACAACAAAAAATGCTAAAAAGGAGGTTCAAGAATCATCAAGCCATCATCACATGCATCATTAACAAGCTTCATATTTTGCATGCAATGGCATTAACACAACCTCCACCTAGGCCGAATCTTAACTCATCCTCATGCCTCATCACCACAACATCAAACATCAACCAAGAATGATTCATCCATGGTCAAGTGCCATTTCCATCACATAGCAAGATTTAGACCATGGGTTAGGTAGAACTCAAGCTAACAACTAAAACATGCATGCCTCTCATGGAACATCATCAAACATACCTTAGCCTAGCTACATGCATGGCCGAATCTCTTCACCTTTCTTCTTCTTTCCTCCTTAAAATTTTTGGCCAAGGATGAACCAAAGGATGAGAAAATTTTTCTTTGTTTTTCTTTCTAGTTTTTGGCAAGCATGAAGATGAGAAAAGGATGAACAAAATTCCCCCTTTCTCTTGTTTAGCTCACGGCAATGGGGGGACAAACACCACACACACATTTTTTTTTCTTTTGTTTTCCATTTCTTTATTACCCATACTCCTTATTTTATTCTTCCACTAACAAAACATGTTTCATGACATGTTTTGCCCATCCTTCCTTGTCATGGCCGGCCACTACTCATTAGGGGGGGAATTTGACATGCAAGTCCCCCCTTTGTCCACATGCACTAGTAGGTCCTCACACATTGACCTATCACATTTTAGAATTTTCTCACATAAGTCCTATTGACTAAATTCACATGAAATCAACCAAATTGAAGCTTGAAATTTTCACACATTCATAATTACATATTCTACACAATAAGTATCACATTCAAACATTTCGGTGACTCGGTTTAGCGGTCCCGAAACCACTTCCCGACTAGGGTCAACTTTGGGCTGTCACAACTCTCCCTCACTTAAGAAATTTTCGTCCCCGAAAATCTTACCGGTAAATAGGTTTGGGTATCGTTCTTTCATCGAGCTCTCGGTCTCCCAAGTAGCTTCCTCGATCCCGAGTTTGAGCCATAACACCTTTACTAGCGAAACTCTTTTGTTTCGCAACTCCTTCACTTCACGAGCTAGGATACGCATCGGTTCTTCTTCATAGCTCATGTCGACTTGAATTTCAACCTCCGATGGGCTAATTATGTGCGATGGATCAGATCGATAGCGTCGAAGCATCGAAACATGAAAGACGTCATGAATCTTTTCAAGCTCCGGGGGCAAAATCAATCTATACGCAACCGGACCAACTCGTTCGGAGATTTCGTACGGCCCAATGAATCTTGGGCTCAACTTGACCTTACGGCCGAACCTGAGTATCTTTTTCCAAGGTGAAACCTTAAGGAACACTTTGTCTCCCACCTGATACTCGATGTCTTTTCGTTTCAAATCTGCGTACGATTTCTGACGATCCGTGGATACCTTCAGACTTTCACGGATTACCTTTACTTTCTGTTCAGCATCTCTAATCAAATCAACTCCGAAAATTTTGCTTTCACCGAGCTCGGTCCAAAACAATGGTGTACGGCATTTACGACCGTACAAAGCCTCATAAGGTGCCATCTTAATACTTGATTGAAAACTATTGTTGTAAGCGAATTCAATCAAAGGTAAATACCGTTCCCATGAACTACTGAACTCGAGGATGCAACATCTCAACATATCCTCAAGTATCTGAATTATCCGCTCGGATTGACCATCGGTTTGGGGGTGAAAAGCAGTGCTAAAATGCAGCTTAGTACCCAGAGCTTCTTGCAATTTCTTCCAAAATCGTGAGGTGAATCTCGGATCTCTATCCGACACGATAGAAACAGGTACCCCGTGTAATCTCACAATTTGATAAACGTACAATTCAGCTAGTTTATCCAATGAAAAATCCGTACGTACGGGGATGAAATGAGCCGACTTAGTCAGTCTATCAACAATAACCCATATCGCAACCCTCTTACTTGCTGACAAGGGCAGTCCGGACACAAAGTCCATTGTGACTCGATCCCATTTCCACTCGGGTATCATGATCGGCTGGAGTAATCCTGAAAGCACTTGATGTTCCGCTTTCACTTGTTGACATATTAAACATCTTGAAACAAAGTCGGAGATGTCCCGTTTCATACCATGCCACCAAAATTGACGTTTCAAATCGTTGTACATTTTCGTACTCCCCGGGTGAATTGACATTCGGCTACAATGGGCTTCGTTCAGAATCATCGAAATGAGTTCCGAATTCCTTGGAACACACAAATGATTTCTGATCCTCAAACAATCATCATCATCAATTTGAAACTCCGATTCCTCGTTCGGAAAACACTTAGCCCGTTTTGCAACCAATTCATCATCGACTTTCTGAGCTTCACGAATTTGGTGAGTCAATAATGGTTTAGCTTTTAATTCAGCTACTAACACACTGTCTGGTAGAACAGATAAATGCACGTTCATCGCTCGTAAAGCAAACAATGACTTCCGGCTTAAGGCGTCCGCAACCACGTTAGCCTTTCCCGGGTGGTAATCAATGACAAGCTCGTAATCTTTCAACAACTCAAGCCAACGACTTTGTCGCAGATTCAAGTCTCGTTGAGTCATCAAATATTTGAGACTTTTGTGATCCAAAATACATGGCACTTCTCACCAAACAGATAATGTCGCCATATTTTTAAAGCAAACACGATGGCAGCTAGTTCGAGATCATGGGTCGGATAATTCCTCTCGTGTGGCTTCAATTGTCTCGACGCATAGGCCACGACTCGACCTTCTTGCATCAATACGCAACCCAACCCAAGTAGGGATGCGTCACTATAAATGACAAACTCTTTACCTGATTCGGGTTGCACCAAAATTGGAGCTTCAGTCAAATGAGTTTTCAGTTGGTTGAAACTTTTCTGACATTTCTCCATCCACTCGAACTTAACATCCTTTTGAAGTAGCTTCGTCATTGGTGTGGCTATCATCGAGAAACCTTTCACAAATCGTCGGTAATAACCGGCGAGCCCCAAAAAGCTCCGAACTTCAGTAATATTTCTCGGAGGTTTCCAGTCAAGTATGGCTGAAATTTTGTTCGGGTCAACTCGAATACCCGACGCGGATACCACATGACCCAAGAAGCTAACCTCTCTTAACCAGAACTCACACTTACTGAACTTAGCATATAACTGCTTATCCCGCAAAATTTGCAGCACTAGCCTCAGATGCCCAGCATGTTCGGTCTCATCTCTTGAATAGACCAAAATGTCATCAATGAACACAACTACGAACTGATCCAAATACGGTCTGAAGATCCGATTCATCAAATCCATAAATACCGCAGGGGCATTAGTGAGCCCAAACGGCATCACTAAGAATTCGTAGTGACCATATCTCGTTCTGAAGGCAGTTTTGGGAATATCTGGATCTCGAATTCGCAACTGATAATAGCCCGATCTCAAATCTATTTTTGAGAACACTGAGGCTCCCTTCAGTTGGTCGAACAAATCGTCGATGCACGGCAACGGATATTTGTTCTTTATCGTCACTTTATTCAGCTGACGATAGTCAATGCACAACCTCATGGTTCCGTCCTTCTTTTTCACGAACAATACTGGTGCACCCCAAGGTGAGAAACTTGGTCGAGCGAAACCTCTATCCGTCAGTTCTTGCAACTGAGCTTTCAACTCCTTTAACTCAGTTGGTGCCATACGATACGGAGCTATCGAAATCGGCGTAGTCCCAGGTACAAGCTCAATACCAAACTCTACCTCCCGAACAGGTGGTAAACCCGGTAATTCTTCGGAAAAACATCCGGGTATTCACAAACCACCGGCACAGATTCGGGTTTCTTTTCTAATTCTTTGTCATCAAGCACATATGCAAGGTATGCTTCGCACCCTTTTCTTACATATTTCTGTGCCAACATTGCTGATATTACAGCTGGCATCCCCTCCAAGTCCGCAGACTCAATTCGGACTACTTCGTTATTTGCGCACCTCAAATCAATAGTCTTGCTCTTGCAATTCACAATCGCATCATGCGCGGTCAACCAATCCAACCCAAGGATAACATCAAATTCATCAAACGGCAAAAGCATCAAGTCCGCTGGAAAACAGGAACCTCGAATTTCCAGGGGACATTTCTTACACACTTTGTCGACAAGCACGTAACGACCCAAGGGATTTGACACCCGAATTACGAACTCAGTAGACTCAATAGGTAAAGTCTTGATGGATGCTAAGGTTTCACATATGTAAGAATGAGTAGAACCGGGGTCAATCAAAGCAATTACATTAGTATCAAAGAGGGTGAATGTACCGGTAATAACATCAGGCGAAGAAGCATCCTCGCGGGCACGTATAGCATAAGCTCTAGCAGGCGCACGGGCTTCGGATCTGGTTATATCATCTCTAGATCCTCTCTGACCACCACCAGCATTGCCCATATTTCCAGATGGTCTACCTCGAGCAGTGGTAGCACCCGGTCTCCCACTCTGATTTGCATTCTGTCCCGACAACCTCGGGCAATCTTTAATGAAGTGGTCCACTGATCCGCATTTGTAACAGGAGCGGTCAGGAAATCTACAACTCCCCGAATGCCATTTACCGCAATATCGGCATTTCGTCCTGTCTCGACGTTCATTCCCAACACTGGCGACAGAAGTGCCTCGTGTACCCACAGGGGGTCGATCACGATCTCGTCCAAAAAGGCCCGAAGTGCCTCTAAACTGGCCCGCATCATCTCGAAATCTCTTCGATGTCTGTTGAAGAGACCTCCCCGAGGATGTTTTACGAAACTCTCCAGTTCCCTCATCAACTCTTTGCTTTTCTTTTCTAAGCTCTTCGGCTTTACAAGCTCGTTCAACAAGTACCACGAACTCTTGTATTTCAAGAACGCCAACGAACATTTTTATATCTTCATTCAGCCCATCCTCGAAGCGTTTACACATAACAGCTTCGGACGAAACACATTCCCGAGCGTATTTGCTAAGTCTAACAAATTTTCGCTCGTAATCAGTAACCGACATGGAGCCTTGCTTAAGCTCAAGAAATTCCTTCCGTTTTTGATCAACAAATCTCTGACTGATATACTTTTTCCGAAACTCAGTTTGGAAAAACTCCCAAGTTACTTGCTCTCGGGGCACAATAGAAGTCAGAGTACTCCACCAATAGTAGGCAGAATCACGTAGCAAGGAGATAGCACACTTTAGGCATTCATCGGGTGTACAAGATAGCTCATCGAGTACCCGGATAGTGTTGTCCAGCCAAAATTCAGCTTGCTCGGCATCATCGCTATCCATAGCCTTAAATTCAGTAGCCCCATGTTTTCGGATTCTGCAACTGGGGCTTATGTGAGCTTATTTGGTCCGTTACCGGCGGTATTGTAGGTGCGGGGGTAGTATTTGTTCGGGAATGGAGGTTGTGGAACAGCCATATTAGTTCGAATGTATTGGTTAAACCAATCATTCATCACGCTATAGAATGCTTGTCTAGCTTCATCATTCTGATTACTAGCATTAGGTTGAGAGTTTGCCGGCACTGTCCCTTGTGCGGGAGCAGGCGCTACACTCTCAAGATCATCAGCTACCTCTCGGTCACGATCGGGATCCATTACTATAAATAAACACATTTACAATTGTCGGAAATCACCACACTATCAAGTAATCACATAAAATGGCATGTATAGCTAGACCCAAAACATTACGGTAGTCCTAGAATCGACTAAACCGTAGCTCTGATACCAATAAAATGTAACACCCCGAACCCGAGACCGACACCGGAGTCGGACACGAGATGTTAACAAACTTTGAAAAATTTTTCCAGACACTGCCCAGTCTGAGTACTAGTCGCTTCAAAAATCATATCTTGAGTTTCACAACTCAAAAATCAGTTTTGTGATTTTTCCCTGAAACTAGACTCATGTCCCCACCTATGGATTTTTTTCTAGAATTTTTGGTCGGGCCAAATAGTACAGTTTATTAGTCAAAGTCTCCCATGTTACAGGGGTCGACTACACTGACCTTTTCCCATTACGACTGGGATATCTCTCTGCACAGAGCTTCAATACTGATGCCGTTTGTTTCTATGGAAACTAGACTCAGAGAGGAATCCATACATATATGGTATGACCCCTAATTATCTCTGGTCAATTTATAGTGAATTTCCAAAGGCGGAACAGTGAATCCAGAAACTGTTCTGGCCCTGTTCCACAAGAACCCGAATATCTCTTTCTGTACTATTCCTATAATTGTTTCGTTACTTCCATATGAAAGTAGATTCACCAAGGTTCGATTACATAATTTATTCACTATTTAATTCCACTCCTACGAATTCTTGTGATTTTTCCAATCCACACCACTGCTGCTATCAGCTTCTGTTTTCAAAGTGAACCTTACCTAATTTGGGGTTTCATGGACCAACTAGGGCCTTGTCATACATAAGCCCACATATGATCATACTTAGCCATTCTAGTGGCTGATCATTTGCTCAACACTTCCATTCCACATAGTTACATCATGAAACCATCTATACATTCATAAATACGAATGGTCTAATGCCATACTCCACTTCTACAAGCCATCTTCGCATGGCTGTACACTTATACATTTCATAAAGTACTCGAAAGACAACAATGGGTAGTCCTATACATGCCATAACAAAATTCAACCAAAATAGTACCCAAAAGAGCCTTTGATAGTGTGGGCGACTTGACTTCAAGATCCCGAGTCCGATAGCTGGAGAACCAAAAATCTATAAAACAGAGGAGCAATGTAACGAGTAAGCAATTTATGCTTAGTAAGTTTGAGCAAGGAATTCCAGCATGCACAAAGAATAGCACACATTTAGCTAAACGGAATATTTCATAATACGCAATTTACCGATATCAAACTTGCTTCACAACATTAACAACCATTATGTACATACACAATAAACTAACTTGGCCGAAGGCCGGTAGCTCGTTTATCAACTGAGCGAACATTTATTTGTAAGGGCTCGATTAAATTCAACACATACGTAACATATCCCCATATTGGGATGTTTTTCGAGTATTCGCTGGAATTTTACAGCAAGCTCATTCATTACCAAATCACGTACCTTCGGGATTTAACCGGATATAGCTCCTCGTTCAAATGCCTTCGGGACATAGCCCGGTTTTAGTAACTCACACAATGCCTTCGGGACATAACCCGGATTTAACAACTCGCACGAATGCCTTCGGGACTTAACCCGGATTTAATAACTCGCACGAATGCCTTCGGGACTTAACCCGGATTTAATAACTCGCACGAATGCCTTCGGATCTTAATCCGGATATATTCACTTAGCACAAAGCCTTCGGGACTTAGCCCGGACAGCATTCAATTAATCATGCACATCTAACAATAATTCATAGCACATTCATATTTCATTTTCGTTTACGAAACTCAAACACAAGGCACATATTGTCCTTGCACATTCGGCTCAATAGCCACACATAGAGCATGATTTAATCACATCGAAATTTAAGCTCTCTTACTCAAGAACTTACCTCGGGTGTTGTCGAACGATTCCGCTAGCTATTCAACCACTTTTTCCTTCCCTTTATCGGTTTTATTTCCCCTTTGTTCTTGAGCTTAATCAAACAAATAAATTGATTTCATCATTTTAGGCATCAAAAGATGAACACAAGGCACTTAGCCCATATTTATACATTAGACATTAAAGTCTCATACATGCAAAAATCATGCATCAACACCACATATTAGCTAATTTCTTGCCCTTGACCGAATATGCATGTCCATTTTTGGGGTCGATTTCAACACTTAATACACACATGTACACACTAGTAAAGCATCCTCCCCCTTTTCATCAATTTAACACATGCATTGCTCATTAACATGCAAAGTTACATTCGGCCTTAGCACACATCTTGCTAGCCGATTCTTCTCCATTTAGCAACCAATGCACATATGTGCTCACACAACAAAAAATGCTAAAAAGGAGGTTCAAGAATCATCAAGCCATCATCACATGCATCATTAACAAGCTTCATATTTTGCATGCAATGGCATTAACACAACCTCCACCTAGGCCGAATCTTAACTCATCCTCATGCCTCATCACCACAACATCAAACATCAACCAAGAATGATTCATCCATGGTCAAGTGCCATTTCCATCACATAGCAAGATTTAGACCATGGGTTAGGTAGAACTCAAGCTAACAACTAAAACATGCATGCCTCTCATGGAACATCATCAAACATACCTTAGCCTAGCTACATGCATGGCCGAATCTCTTCACCTTTCTTCTTCTTTCCTCCTTAAAATTTTTGGCCAAGGATGAACCAAAGGATGAGAAAATTTTTCTTTGTTTTTCTTTCTAGTTTTTGGCAAGCATGAAGATGAGAAAAGGATGAACAAAATTCCCCCTTTCTCTTGTTTAGCTCACGGCAATGGGGGGACAAACACCACACACACATTTTTTTTTCTTTTGTTTTCCATTTCTTTATTACCCATACTCCTTATTTTATTCTTCCACTAACAAAACATGTTTCATGACATGTTTTGCCCATCCTTCCTTGTCATGGCTGGCCATTACTCATTAGGGGGGGAATTTGACATGCAAGTCCCCCCTTTGTCCACATGCACTAGTAGGTCCTCACACATTGACCTATCACATTTTAGAATTTTCTCACATAAGTCCTATTGACTAAATTCACATGAAATCAACCAAATTGAAGCTTGAAATTTTCACACATTCATAATTACATATTCTACACAATAAGTATCACATTCAAACATTTCGGTGACTCGGTTTAGCGGTCCCGAAACCACTTCCCGACTAGGGTCAACTTTGGGCTGTCACATAGGGAAACGATTCCAAATATTCCACCCACTTGGCATGACGTTTATTGAGCTTCGTTTGTCCTTTGAGATGTTTTAGGGCCTCGTGATCCGAATGAATTACAAATTCTTTCGGCCATAGTTAATGTTGCCACATTTCGAGAGCTCAGATCAACGCATATAATTCCTTATCATATGTTGGATAATTCAACGTAGCTCCGTTGAGCTTTTCACTAAAGTATGCAATAGGCCATCCGTCTTGCATCAAAGCAGCGCCGATGCCGATACCTGAAGCATCACACTCTATCTCGAATGTCTTGTTAAAATCAGGTAAAGACAACAATGGTGCATTAGTTAGACATTCTTTAAGCTTATTAAAAGAATTCTCATGTTCATCAGTCCAAATAAAAGGAGAGTTTTTCTTAATTATAACTGTCAATGGGGCAGCTAAAGAACTAAAATTAGGCACAAACCTTCGGTAGAAGCTTGCCAACTCGTGAAACTCCTCACTTGGCTGATGTTAGTTGGACGTGGCCACTCATTGATTGCCTTGACCTTTTCTTG
This sequence comes from Gossypium hirsutum, assembly GCF_007990345.1. Lineage (NCBI taxonomy): Eukaryota > Viridiplantae > Streptophyta > Magnoliopsida > Malvales > Malvaceae > Gossypium > Gossypium hirsutum. The sequence goes on from NC_053444.1 coordinate 26,222,219, forward strand.
GTCAACATCTAAACCACGAGCGCTTATGACAAAGCCTAAAAAGACAACTTCATTAGTGCAAAAATAACATTTCTTTAAATTTGCATAAAGTACCTCTTTTCGCAACACTTCAAGCACCGCACGTAGGTGTTAAATATGATCTTCCAAACTTTTGCTACAGATTAAAATGACATCAAAATACACAACACAGAATTTCCCAATGAATGAATTAAAACATAATTCATGAGACGCATGAAAGTACTAGGAGCGTTGGTAGTCCGAACGGCATTACCAACCATTCATACAAATCGTACTTAGTCTTGAACGCGATTTTCCATTCGTCTCCCTTCCGCATTCAGATTTGATGATAGCCACTTTTTAAGTCGATCTTCAAAAACAGTTGGGCTCTGCTAAGTTCATCAAGCATGTCGTCAAGGCGGGGAATAGGATGGCGATATTTTATTGTGATTTTGTTGATGGCGCGGCAGTCAATGCACATTCACCATGATCCATCCTTTTTAGGAACCAACAATACCGAAACCGCGCACGGACTTAAGCTCTCACGAATGTAGCCCTTCTCCATTAATTCGGCTACTTGCTTCTCCAATTCCTTCGTTTCCTCAGGATTACATCTATATGCTGGCCTATTTGGAATTGCGGCACCTAGCACAAAGTCAATTTGGAGCTCGATTCCTCGAATGGGAGGTAGGCCATTTAGCACTTCTTCGAGAAAAACATCTCCGAATTCCTGCAACAAAAAGACAATAGGAGTAGGCAAAGTATTTTCAATTTCGTTAGTTTCCAATAAACACTCTTTGTACATGAGCACAAAGATCGGTTGCTTCATCAACAACAATTTTCGAATCTCTCTTTTTCTGGTGAAAACACTTGTTTTCTCATTTTCACACTCTTTTTCTTTTTCTTTTGTCACTCTTGTTTTTATTTCACTTTCGTCAGTCTTTTCTTTCTTTTTCTTTTCACTCTTTTTGTTTCTCTCTTTTTCTTTTTCTCGCTCAATGGATTGCTTCAATTTGAGTTGGTCTTCAGGCACTTGCTTCGGTGTGAGAGGAGCTAATGTAACATTCCTTCCAAGGTGCTTAAACGAATATCGGTTTGTGTAGCCGTCGTGGACTACCTACCGGTCAAATTGCCAAGGAGGCCCCAATAGCAAGTGTCCCGCGTGTATCGGTACGACATCGCAAATCACCTCGTCTTGATACTTGCCTATGGAAAATGCCACTTTTGCTTGCTTCGTCACCTTGAGTTCACCTTCGTCATTTAGCCATTGTAGCTTGTAAGGATTTGGATGCTTTGTGGTGGCTAAACCAAGTTTTTCAACAAGCAAAGAACTTGCGACATTGGTGTAACTCCCTCCGTCAATAATCAAACTACACCTTGCCTTGAACATGGCAACAGGTGTGAAAGATGTTATATCGTTGTTGTTCTTCCTCGGCTACTTGGATATTCAAACTTCTTTTGACAACAAGTAATTCTCCTTCAACAGGCAGCTCGAACTCTTCTTCTTCCTCCTTGGAAATTTTAGGATCCTCCTCTTGTTCATCTTCAGACTCGATCTCGCCATTTGACTGAACCACCATCTGATAGAGGGTTGCGCGTGGACCAAGATTGAGTTGCCAAGTCACGAGAAATCTCCGACGATGCTCTAGACGATCAGATCTGAAAATGAAACAGAGAGTTAAGACTAGATCAAATCAGATCTGAAAACAAAAATACCCAATTCAATTAATGGGCAGCAAGCATTAAAATGCCCTAAGAGATGTCAATTCTTGCAAGCCAAAAACCCGATTTGTGTTTAAAGAGAATTCCCCAAACAACTGAACCTATCAGCACCAAAAGAAAACGAATTAGAAATCAAATCCAAAGAAAACAATCAGATTTAATAGAAAGCTAGGGTTTGGAGCGACAAGAGAAAAGAAAGGTTCATGAATCAAAAACGATTCTTGATGCTCAAGAAGATTGCGATTTGCCCAAATTGAAACAGTAAGATAATTTCCCCAAATTCCAGCTACCGAATTTAACCAGAATGAGAAAGAATAATCGATAAGAACAATTGAAAAGAAGGAGTTTGATTGATCTTTGCTTCCAAGAAAGGGTGCCGATTGGTTTCTTTAATGAAGAGGGCTGGAAAACACAACAAGAAGATTTAATAAATTAGGATGAGAAATCGGCGCAAAATAGAAAATTAAAAGGAAATTGAACAGTAATAAATTAAAATAAAGTCCTAAGAAGCCTTGAAATCCTGAAAGATTTCACAACTCCCTTCAAACGCTCTAATCTCCCCTCCAATGAAGATCAATGGCAAGAAGAAGGCTGAAGATGGCCCCCACAATCATAAAAGATTGTTAAAACTACTTCTAAAGAAAACCCAAGAGAAAATTCTTGAAGAACTCAAAGAGAATTTTCACTCAAAAAAATCTAAAATTTTCAATGTAATTGTAATGTCTTCAATAGGGTGGTCGGCCATGCCTATTAATAGGCCTTCTATCTATTTCCTAATCTCATTAGGAAAACTTAAAAAAAAACCTAATTAATAAATGAAGAGGGAAATTTGGCCAAGGCATTTTAAAGGGCTGCTTGGGCCGAATTTTGATATATAATAATCTTAAAGTCTAAAAATTAAACTCGATATTTAAACAATTAAAATCTTTTACAAATTGGGCCACTTTAACAATTTGGCCTGATTTTCAACTAAGTATGGTTTGACTTCTTGGTTGGGCTTGGAATCATCTTATTGGGCCTTGCCTTCAAGAACTTGGGCTTGTAGTGCATCTCCTACCAAAATTGGTTCGTTGATGCTCGTAACAAAGATCCAATGTGCTTTAGCTGCAAGATTCGATTTCTTGTACCAAGATTTCTAAGATTTGAAATCTTGATTTTCTTGATTCTTGAAATCGCTCCAAATAGCAAAATTGGGCCAAGATTCGATTTCTTGATTTTCTTGAAAATAAGAAAGTGAATCTTGATTTTCTCTTTCTTTCGTATACGCATCTGAGGCCTTGCTAACAAATTCCTAAATGGTCCCATTTAGTTTGGAACGTATTTGTTTGGCCTTTGACCTCGTTATTGGGCCTTGTGGTAATTTGAGCCCATCATGTTCTTGAGTTTAGGTTGGGCCTTTGTGACTCGTATCATTCCCCCTTCCTCAAAAAGATTCGTCCTTGAATCTGGAAAATCAAATGGGGACAAGTCAGCCACATTAAAAGTAGAACTTACATTGTACTCACTAGGTAGATCAATTTTATAGGCATTGTCATTGATCCGCTCTAGTACTTGGAAAGGCCCATCGTCCCTTGGGTCCAACTGATGTGACCACGTCCCAAGCACCACCAAGCTTGAATCTTGTTTCCCTCGAGCTCCCAAAGGGACCAATGACTCGAGTTAGGTCCAAGCAAATTCATGAAGCTATTTCAGCTTTATTGTTCAAGTTTTGGAAGGAGAATCAGCTCGTTGAAGATGGGGAAGCTCGATCCAACTCCTTGAAGAAACCATGCTCCTTAGTGCAAGCTAATTTCAGCTCCTTTAGCTCAATTCGACTTCAATCAGCTCACTTGAGCTCAATTCCACCTATTTGAGCTTAATTTAGCTTCTTTCCAGCTCGTTAATTTTATTATTTGAATAATTTGAGTGATAGTTTTATTTTAATTATTTTTACTACAGCTCATAACCGAATTTTCTAGCTCAATTCAGCTCATCAAGAATTTTGACTATCATTGAGCTAGCCGAATTTATTATTAATTATATTTTATTTATGTCTTTATTTTAATTTGTTAAATATGTCTTGATATTATTTAATTTAAGCTGAATGTACCTTGAATCTAATTTGTTTATATCTTTTGTAGGTACATCCACATGTGGGAACACAATTAATGAGGATTCATGAACATTTCTGGTTCAATGTATGTTCGGGTACATGCATGACTACCTACAACGAATGGTTGCCTTAAAGATGATGCATGAATGATTCAATACAATGAATGGAAGAGTGCATGAATATCCACCTACATGCATCGGTTGCTGACCATTGAATTTCCTATGCACCTATTCAGCCAAAAGACATCTTTTGAAGTGTCCATTCACACCTTGGCTGAATCTAGACAAAGCTATTGGCATCCCATGCATTCATCAGCCCTCAAGTACATTTCCTTACTCATGAAGTTGGCCATTGAACATCCATACAGCCGAATTTGGACATCACTTTTAATGGATACATTTCTAGTTTAGTTTTACACATTTAAAACTGAATTACTTAGTCTTTAAGCTTGTTTAGTATGACTATTCGGCTATCATCTGAACTCTATAAATAGTTCATTTCTCTTTGTAGAAAGTTTAGACAATTCTGATTATTAAACTTGATTGTGAGGTTTCCTCCTATCCTATTTCGTACGAGTCTCGTTCTGACTTATCTAGCTCGCTAGTGGCGTCAACCCGACTCCTTGAACTTATCACCATCCTGGTGTGGCATTCATCCACCTTTTTATACCTTTGGTTCCTACCTCTCTATAGGTCGTGGGTCAAGGTCCATCTTCGACTTCCATTAAACCCACCTTAAGCAATATAAGTCCCGGGGCAATACTTTACATGGTATTGAATCGTTCTTCGCTTGAGTTCAATTTCCATTCCATTTTATCTATCTACTTAAACTTTATTTTCTTTGTTAAACCGAACCTATCCATTCTCCAAACCAAGCCATTTTTGAACCCTTTTAATTACTTCTGCTTAAAACAACTCCATAAAGTTATCTCCATTCGACATCAACCAATACTTCTTATCGACGATCAGGCAACTTAAGTGAACTCGACTCAATCAACCGGGTCAGATCACATCACCAACTTGGTCTTTCTTTTTGTAGGAAACTGTTCTTTCCTCATATGGACCCAAACCCAATCTCCGGGTTCTAGGATAACCCGTTTGCGCCCTTTGTTTGCTTTGTTGGTGTTGGCATAATTTGTTTTGGCTATTCGTTGCCTAGCCTTCTCATGTAAGGATTTCACCAACTCAGCTTTCTGTTCACCATCTAAATTAACAATGTGTTCAAGTGGTAATGGCGCAAGATCAAGCACTGTTAGTGGGTTAAAACCATAAACAAGTTCAAATGGAGAATAATCGGTTGTAGAATGAATATATCTATTATATGCAAATTCAACAAACGGTAGGCATTCTTCCCAATTTCTAATGTTCTTTCCCACAACAAATCGTAACAAGGTTCCTAGGATTCGATTAACTACTTCAGTTTGGCCATCAGTTTGGGGGTGACATGTAGTGGAATAAAGTAATTTCGTACCAAGCTTACCTCACAATACCTTCCAAAAGTGGCTAAGAAATTTGACATCTCTGTAAAAAAAAATTGTTTTAGGGATGCCATGAAGTCTTACCACCTCTTTAAAAAATAAGGCTGCCAGATGTGTAGCATCATCTGTTTTGTGACAAGGAATAAAATGTGCCATCTTTGAAAACCTGTCAACAACAACAAATATACTATCTCTTCCGTTCTTAGTTCGAGGCTAACCTAGAATAAAAATCCAAGGATAAATCTACCCAAGGTGAAGTAGGAATTGGTAAAGGAGTGTAAAGGCCATGGGGCATTACCTTAGATTTTGCTTGTTTACATGTAAAGCACTTGTAACATACCTTTTCGACATCCTTCTTCATATGTGGCCAATGGAAGTGTTCTTGCAAGATGTCTAGTGTTTTGGCTACTCCAAAATGTCCCATTAAACCACCACTATGGGACTCATGAATCAATAAGTCTCTCATGGAACACTTTGGTATGCACAACCTGTTTATACGAAAAAGAAAGCCATCTAGAAGATAAAACTTTTCAAAAGTAGTATGTCAACAATTCTTATAGATATTGACGAAATCATCATCATCATCATCATCATATAACTACTTAATATGTTCAAACCCTAAGACTTTAGCATTCAATGTAGTTATTAAGGCATATCGTCTAGACAAAGCATCGGCAACTACATTATCTTTACCTGTTTTATATCTTATCACATAAGGGAATGTTTCAATGAATTCTACCCATCAGACATGCCGTTTACTCAACTTTCCTTTTCCCTTTAACCACTTAAGGGATTCATGGTCTGTTTGTATGACAAACTCATTAGGCAGCAAATAATGTTGCCATACTTGAAGTGCACGAACCAATGCCAATAGTTCTTTGTCATAAGTTGAGTAGTTTAATTGTGCACCATTCAATTTTTCACTAAAATAAGCAATTGGTTACTTATCTTGCATTAAAACGGCGCCAATGCCAATTCCTGAAGCATCACACTCAAGTTCAAAAGTATTAGTAAAATCAGGTAATTTAAGAAGAGGAGCAGAACATAACTTAGCTTTTAGGGTCTGAAAAGCCTTTTCTTGGATTTCACCTCATTTGAAATCGACTGATTTCTTTATAACCTTTGTTAATGGGGCAGCAATAGTAGAGAAATCTTTCACAAATCATCTATAAAAACTAGCTAAACCCTATAAAGATCTCACCTCAGTTACCAATTTAGGAGTCGGCCACTCCTTAATTGCCTTGACTTTGTCCTCATAGACATGAATACCTTGAGCACTAACTATGAAACCTAAAAATATTAGCTTATCACAACAGAATGTGCATTTATCAAGGTTGGCAAACAATTTTTCAACTCTCAGAATATCCAAAATGATTCTAACATGGAAAACATGATCATCTAATGTCTTGGAGTAAATTAAAATATCATCGAAGTAAACTACTACAAATTTACCCAAGTGAAGCCTTAAAACGTGATTCATTAATCTCATAAATGTACTAGGTGCATTAGTAAGGCCGAAAGGCATAACTAACCATTCATACAATCCAAATTTTGTTTTAAAGGTTATTTTCCATTCATCCCCTTCCCTCATTTGAATTTGATGATAACCGCTTTTTAAATCAATTTTAGTAAATATGATTGAGCCATGTAATTCATCAAGCATATCATCAAGTCTAGGAATTGGGCAGCAATCAACACACATTCGATACATACCATCTTTCTTTGGTACCAATAAGACAGGAACGACACAAGGGCTTAGGCTCTCACGAATGTACCCTTTGTCTAGTAATTCCTCAACTTGCCTTTGCAATCCCTTTGTCTCTTCGGGATTGCATCTATAGGCTGGGCGATTTGGTATTGAAGCTCCGGGTACTAAGTCAATATGATGCTCTATCCCAAGTAAAGGTGGTAAACCTTTAGTGGCCTCACTAAAAACATCCTCATAATCCTGCAAAAGACACTGAAACACACTAGGCAATTTTTCCTTAATGTCAGATAAAGATAAATAAATTTGCCTAAACCTCACAAGGATACAAGGCTGTTTATTAAGTAAGGTTCTCCGCACATCTTTCTTGTTGCCATCAATTTTTTTCTCTCATTTTACCACTTGTGGATTCCCTCACCTTTGGTGATATGGGGTTGCGCGTGGACCAAGATCGAGTTGCCAAGTCACGAGAAACTCCTACGAAAGCTCTAAACGAACAGATCTGAAATCAAACAAAGAACGATATTAAATCTAGAAAATTAAAATCTGGAATAAGAACCCTAAAAATCAGCAAGATCTAATCAAGGAACGAAACACTTATGAAAGAGGTTTCTTGAAACCAAGAACACGAAATTGATTCCCAAGAATGAACTCCCACAAGCCGAATCTATCAAAGAACACCAAATCAGCAAGCAAATTAGATCGACCAGAATTTCTTGAAACAAATTAGGGTTTATGCGTCAATGAGAAAGAAAGAAATTGAAGGCATAAAACGGCTATTGAGGCTGAGAAAGCGAGGGCGATCTGCTCAATTGACCACCACGAAAGTTTCCCCTAAGTTTCCACAACCAAATTCTCCCAAAAAGAGTAAGTGTGCATTCGGCAAGAACCCTAGAATTTGGGGATTTAGGGCTGATTGTCGAACTCCAGCAAAAAGTGAAATTGATCAAGTCTTTAAGATAAACGAGGGCTGGAAACACAAATAAAACAGTAAATAGATTAGAATTGAGATTCGGCACAAGTAGAATTAAATAAAAGAAATTGAACAGCAAAAATTAAAGGATAAGTCCTAAAGATCCTTGAAATCCCAAAAGATTTCACAAATCTCTTCAAACGGCTCTAATCTCCCCTCCAAAGAATATCGATGGCAAGAAGAAGGTTGAAGATGGCTCCCACAATCAACAGATTGTTAAAACAACTTCTAAAGAAAACTCAAGAGAGAATTCTTGGAGAAAACCCCAAAGAAAATTCTGCACTCAACAAATCTGAAATTTGATAGAAAAAATAATAATAAGATGTTTTTACAAAAGGTGGCTGGCCAATGCTTATATAGGTCTCCAACAAATCCTAATCTCATAAGTAACTAATAAAAAATTAAACCTAATTAATAAAATAACAAGGTAAATTCGGCCATGCACTTATATGGGCTGTTTTGGGCCGAATTTTACATGTAATGCTCCTAAAGATTAAAAAATTAAATTAAACAAGTAAGATGTTTACAAATTGGGCCCTTTGACATTTTGGCCTGATTTTCAACTAAATATGTATGGATTTCTTGATTGGGCTGGGAATTTGCTTATTGGGCCTCGCCTTTAAGAATTTGGGCTTGTGATCCATCTCCTATTGAAACTGGGTTGTTGACGCTCGTAATGGAGATCCAACGCGCTTTGGCTGCAAGATTCGGTTTCTTGGACCAAGATTTCCAAGATTTGAAATCTTGATTTTCTTGATTCTTGAAATCGCTCCGAATAGCAAAATTGGGCCAAGATTCGATTTCTTGATTTTCTTGAAAACAAGAAAGTGAATCTTGATTTTCTTGATTTGAGCCCATCACCTTCTTAAGCTTGGGTTGGGCCTTTGTGACTCGTATCATTCCCCCCTTCCTCAAAAAGATTCGTCCTCGAATCTAAAAAAATCAAATGAACTCGACTTTCCTCGATCGAACGGGACTAATGGCAATTGAGTCCACTGAAAAGAATAGCCATGAAATAGTAAGTAGCAACGCAAACAAGCTTGTAGTCCAATTATAAGCATAATAGAACAGGTATAACGCATGTGAATGGACAGATTCAGATTACCATGCCTTAATCGACGGTCTATAGATTCACTCACACATGCATTATCAAAAACAAGAATCTTTTTATCAACCATCAAAATAGATTTATCATCAATAAATAAAATAGGACAGTCAAGCACGTTTCGATCTAAGTGTTCATCAACACGATCTTTGTCGCTATCCGAGGAGTACAAAAGTGTTTCAAAGGTTTCAAGCATCTTACCTTGATAAGCAAAAGAATAAGGGTCGATTTTACCTTTTTCATTTAAAACAAACCTTCGTTCATCGGGGGCATAGTGTAGTCGAATCTCCGTTGTTGAGTTAACCTTTATCAAATGGAACTCAAACTTCATGTACAACCACATAAACTGTTTAAGGCACGAATATAAATTGAAAACAAATTTGGAAAATTTCGTTACCTTATTCTCCAAAACAGATTTGGACAAATTCGAGGGTTTTACACAAGGTAAATCAAGAGAATAACAAATCACGCTTCTTTTCGTAATGACTTTATCAACCACAATCGAAGAGTAACAATTAATCGGATCAAAATGAGGGGATCTTTTAAGAACTAAGTCACCAAAAGTTTTATCAATAATTTTCAAATCTGCACTGGACTCGGTTTCTAAAATTTCCTTACCTCGCTTACCTTCGGGATCATGTAGTGTGATTTCATCTTTGCCTAAGTTGATCGTATGAAAGCGTCTTTCATTTGAGAGGTATTGAAGTTGAAAGTTATCTTTCGATCTTTCGGGAACATGAAAAGTAGCAACACAAGAAAAATTCATATCTTGGTTAGTGGAAACATTCGTCACTACCCTTTCCACGTCTTTTTCTTTTGTTTCTTTTTCTAATTCATTTTCTCTTCTTTCTTCAATTTCTTTTTCACTCTCAATCTCTTTTTGCTCTTTTTCATTCTCTTTTTCTTTTTCCTCACTTGTTTTAACAGAATTTTTCAGTTTGATTTGGTCCTCATGGACTTGTTCCGGAGTGAGCGGCACTAAGGTGAGTTTCTTTCCTTGATGCTTGAAAGAATACCTATTGGTACGACCATCGTGAGTGACTTTTCGATCCAGTTGCCATGGTTCTCCTAGCAACAAATGGCAGGCTTGAATAGGCATTACGTCACACACAACTTCGTCTTGATACTTACCGATAGAAAAGGCGATGCGCACTTGTTGAGTGACCCTAAATTGGCCTTCATTGCTAAGCCCTTGTAGTTGATAAGGTTGCGGATGCTTGGTAGTGGTTAAGCAAAGCTTTTCCACCATCGTCGTGCTGGCTATGTTCGAGCAACTTTCACCATCAATAATAACTCTACAAAGCTTACCTTGTACATGGTAGCGAGTATGAAAGAGATGTTCTCGTTGCTGCTCGCTCTTTGGTTTTGCCAAAGATGATTGTCCACGACCATGAAAATCATCATCCATTCTAGGGACACGTTGAGGGCTGCACCTACAGGGCTGGTTATCCCTATCTTCCTTAATTGGATCTCGATATTGATGTTTTTGATTCACTCGTACCTCATTCAAAGTAGTATTCAATGCTTGAAGTGTAGCATTTATTTGTGTGATTGCAGCAGTATGTTCGTCTAGCTGTTGTTGGACTTTCATAAGTGCATCATTATTATCACCTTTAGACATCTTCAAAACTTGTAAAAAATAAACACTCAACACTCAAAAATAAAAGTTAGCAAACCTCACCATTAATCACTCAAAAAGAAAAATCAAATTCTCAATGAGGTCGAATTCAATCTTGTGAGTTCTTTATCAGAGTTTATATCAACCAATTAGAGAGTGTGAACTAAACTACCAAAGAATCCTAATTCGCACTAGGATGCCAAAAACTGACGAGACACCAAGTGATTCGTGTTGCACCGAGGAAGGATTGTGCACACGTTTAAATCCTACTAACACAAGAAACAAGAAGGTGTTAGATATTGTAAAAGGAGAATAAAAAGCAAACAAATGAAAACCTTCAGCTAAGAATCAATAAAAATTGCTGAAAACAGAAAACCTGAAAAACTGCGGAGTAACTTGACAACTTCGTTCGAGGTGTTCCCGATCTCCAAAAATCACGAAATTAAATCTGGAGTGTCCTTATATATTGAATTTTTGATCTGAAAATTTTGGGCACCAAATTCAACCCGCTGAATCTTTTTTTAAATTTTTATTGAATTTCGTCTTTTTTGATTTTTTTGACTTTTTTGACTGATTTGTTTGCGGGAATAATTTTTTTATATTCAATCACAGTGCCAAAAACATGTATGTAAAATTTCAGATCAATAGGACAACGTTTACCTACTCAAATGAATTTTTTTTGAACAATTTTTCTGGGTAAAATTGCTGTTAATGCTTTAAAAAATAGAGATCAGTTTAGAAATCAACCAAGAACACCCAAAACGCCCAAAATATGATACCAAATGCTAGAGAGGTTGCGCGCGGACCAAGATCGAGTTGCCAAGTCACGGGAAACTCCTACGAAAGCTCTAAACGAACAGATCTGAAATCAAACAAAGAACGATATTAAATCTGGAAAATTAAAATCTGGAATAAGAACCCTAAAAATCAGCAAGATCTAATCAAGGAACGAAACACTTATGAAAGAGGTTTCTTGAAACCAAGAACACGAAATTGATTCCCAAGAATGAACTCCCACAAGCCGAATCTGTCAAAGAACACCAAATCAGCAAGCAAATTAGATCGACCAGAATTTCTTGAAACAAATTAGGGTTTATGCGTCAATGAGAAAGAAAGAAATTGAAGGCATAAAACGGCTATTGAGGCTGAGAAAGCGAGGGCGATCTGCTCAATTGACCACCACAAAAGTTTCCCCTAAGTTTCCACAACCAAATTCACCCAAGAAGAGTAAGTGTGCATTCGGCAAGAACCCTAGAATTTGGGTATTTAGGGCTGATTGTCGAACTCCAGCAAAAAGTGAAATTGATCAATTCTTTAAGATAAACGAGGGCTGGAAACACAAATAAAATAGCAAATAGATTAGAATTGAGATTCGGCACAAGTAGAATTAAATAAAAGAAATTGAATAGCAAAAATTAACGGATAAGTCCTAAAGATCCTTGAAATCCCAAAAGATTTCACAAATCTCTTCAAACGGCTCTAATCTCCCCTCCAAAGAATATCGATGGCAAGAAGAAGGTTGAAGATGGCTCCCACAATCAACAGATTGTTAAAACAACTTCTAAAGAAAACTCAAGAGAGAATTCTTGGAGAAAACCCCAAAGAAAATTCTGCACTCAACAAAACTGAAATTTGATAGAAAAAATAATAATAAGATGTTTTTACAAAGGGTGGCTGGCCAATGCTTATATAGGCCTCCAACAAATCCTAATCTCACAAGTAACTAATAAAAAATTAAACCTAATTAATAAAATAACAAGGTAAATTCGGCCATGCACTTATATGGGCTGTTTTGGGCCGAATTTTACATGTAATGCTCCTAAAGATTAAAAAATTAAATTAAACAAGTAAGATGTTTACAAATTGGGCCCTTTGACATTTTGGACTGATTTTCAACTAAATATGTATGGATTTCTTGATTGGGCTGGGAATTTACTTATTGGGCCTCGCCTTTAAGAATTTGGGCTTGTGATCCATCTCCTACCGAAACTGGGTTGTTGACGCTCGTAATGGAGATCCAACGCGCTTTGGCTGCAAGATTCGGTTTCTTGGACCAAGATTTCCAAGATTTGAAATCTTGATTTTCTTGATTCTTGAAATCGCTCCGAACAACAAAATTGGGCCAAGATTTGATTTCTTGATTTTCTTGAAAACAAGAAAGTGAATCTTGATTTTCTTGATTTGAGCCCATCACCTTCTTAAGCTTGGGTTGGGCCTTTGTGACTCTATCATTTGGGCTTTTTAGATTTTGACTTTTTCCACTACTAGCTTCTTTTCTCTCTGTCTTTTGTACTTGTCCTTTCTCCCTTACCCCTCACAAAATTTCGTCGTGTTCAATTGATCTTTATGTACATCAGTGGGATTTAAAGGAGCAAAAGTGAATTTTCAGCCTTTCAACACAAGGGAGTATCGATTAAGCTTACCTTGGTGTGTAACATCATGATCAAATTGCCAAGGCCGTCCAAGGAGCAAGTGTGGCACATGCATTGGGACCACATCACACCATACTTCATCCTTATAATTCTCGAGCTTAAAAGTGACCAAGGACTGTTTCGTAACTTTAACTTCGTAGCATTCATTAAGCCGCTGAAGGTGATATGGCTTAGAGTGTTTGGTACAAGGCAACTTCAAAGAATCCACCTAATAACTGCTCACTACATTCGAGCAACTCCTACTATCAATAATGAGTGAACATAAGTTACCATTAATAAAACACCGAGAATGGAAAATATTGGTCCTTTGGTTATCAACATCATCTTTCATCTGGATGTTAAGGGTTCGGCGAACTGCAAGGCATTGAAAATCAGCAAAGTCCCCTTCTTTTGGTGGTTCAACCAACTCTTCGCCATTATCACTGTCATCCACAAGTTCTGGCATATCTGGATCTGTTTTATCAGAGTCAGAAGTGTACTCACCATTATCTTTCAGAAGAAGTAATCCCGTGTGAGGGCATTCCCTACTATAATGACCACTCCCTTTGCACTTAAAACATTCAATCTCACGAGTCCTCTTCCAATTTGAATCACCTAAATTGTGTTGCTTAGAAGGTGTTTGCGCTTTAACAGGAGCCCCTTTTTTTTCTAATCTGATTGCTTACTTCCGTTACTCAAAGAAGACTTATTAGTAACAAAAGGTGATTTTGAACTTTTAAAATCAGAATTGGAATTGTTACCTCGGTAATATTGTGAACTAGAGAAGGAACCAAACCTTTGTTGATAGAGGGTTGCGCACAGACCAAGATCTAGTTGTCAAGTCACGAGAAACTCCTACGAAACTCTAGACGATCAGATCTGAAACGAAACAAAGGAATCAAACTTATTAGTACCAGATCTGAAACGAAAACCATAAAGCCATGGTTAATCAGCAAATAAGCAGAACACAAATTAATATGGTTCGTTGGAGGCCAAGAAACGAGATCTAAATAGCAAGAATGACTCTCCAAACTGAATCTGATCTGAAGAAGATGAAACATCAAATTCAACTCAATTGATTAAGAAACTAAATCTGATAGAAGGTTGCGCATGGACCAAGATTGAATTGCCAAGTCTCGAGAAAACTCCTACGAAGCTCTAGATGATCAGATCTGAAAATGAAATAGAGAATTAAGATTAGATCCAATCAGATTCGAAAACAAAAATCCCCAATTCAATTAATGGACATCAAGAATTAAAACGCCCTAAGAGATGTCAATTCTTGGAAGCCAAGAACCCGATTTGAGTTTAAAGAGAGAATTTCCAAACTACCGAACCTATCAGCACCAAAAGAAAACAAATTAAAAATTCAGATCAAAAGAAAACAATTAGAATAAATAGAATGCTAGGGTTTGGGGCGGCAAGAGAAAAGAAAGATGAATGAATCAAAACAATTCTTGATACTCAGAAAGGTTGCGATTCTACCCAAATCGAATCAGCAAACTAATTTTCCCAAATTCCATCAACTCGAATTTAATTAGATCTAGGATGTGCAGCCGACAAGATCAATTGAAAGAGGAATTAATGATCACTTCTTGCTGCCAATAAGAACACCGAACAGATCCTTGAAGATTTTGAGGGCTAGATACGCAACAAAGAAATTAAAGGATTAATCAATGAGTTTGACGCAAACAGCAAAGAAATTAAAAGAAACGAACAGCAATAAGATAAAGAAAAGTCCTAAGAAGCCTTAAAATCCTGAAAGATTTCACAACTCCCTTCAAACGGCTCTAATCTCCCCTCCAATGAAGAACAATGGTAAGAAGAAGGCTGAAGATGGCTCCCACAATCAAAAAGATTGTTAAAACTACTTCTAAAGAAAACTTAAGAGAAATTCTTGGAGAACTCAAAGATTATTTTCACTCAAAAATAAATCTGAAAATTTAATGTAATTGTAATGTGTTCAATAAGGTGGCCAGCCATGCCTATTAATAGGCCTTCTATCTATTTCCTAATCTCATTAGGAAAACTTAAAAAAAAACCTAATTAATAAATGAAGAGGGAAATTTGGCCAAGGTATTTTAATGGGCATCTTGGGCCGAATTTTTACATATAATAATCCTAAAGTCTAAAAATTAAACTTATATATTTAAACAATTAAAATTTTTACAAATTGGGACACTTTAACAATTTGGCCTGATTTTCAACTAAGTATCGTTTGACTTCTTGGTTGGGCTTGGAATCATTTTATTGGGCCTTGCCTTCAAGAACTTGGGCTTGTAGTCTATCTCCTACCGAAATTGGTTCGTTGATGCTCGTAACAGAGATCCAATGCGCTTTGGCTGCAAGATTCGGTTTCTTGGACCAAGATTTCCAAGATTTGAAATCTTGATTTTCTTGATTCTTGAAATCGCTCCAAACAGCAAAATTGGGCCAAGATTCGGTTTCTTGATTTTCTTGAAAACAAGAAAGTGAATCTTGATTTTCTCTTTCTTTCGTGTACGCATCTAACGCCTTACTAACAAATTCCTTAATGGTCCCATTTAGTTTGGAATGCATTTGTCTGGCCTTTGACCTCGTTATTCTTGAGCTTGGGTTGGGCCTTTGTGACTCGTATCATTCCCCCTTCCTCAAAATGATTCATCCTCGAATCTGAAAAACCAAATGGGGACAAGTTAGCCACATTAAAAGTAGGACTTACATTGTACTCACCAGGTAGATCAATTTTATAGGCATTGTCGTTGATCCGCTCGAGTACTTGGAAAGGCCCATCGCCCTTTGGGTCCAACTTAGTCTTTCTTTTTGTAGCAAAATCGTTCTTTCCTCATATGGACCCAAACCCAATCTCCAGGTTCAAAGACAACCCGTTTGTGCCTCTTGTTTGTTTTGTTGGTGTTGATGTCATTTGTTTTGGCTATTCGCTGCCTAGCCTTCACGTGTAAGGATTTCACCAACTCAGAAATAGTGGAGAAATCTTTCACCACTCCTTGATTGCCTTAACTTTGTCCTCATCGACATGAATACCTTGAGCACTAATTATGAAACCTAAAAATATTACCTTATCACAACAAAATGTGCATTTATCAAGGTTGGCAAACAATTTTTCAACTCTTAGAACGTCTAAAACTGTTCTAACATGGAAAACATGATCATTTAATGTTGTTGAGTAAATTAAAATTTCATCAATCCAAGAATGACAATTATCGACAATAACATACAGTACCTTTTCAAAATTCAAGTCATGAGCAAAGTCATCAATACGAGTTGAATGAAGTTGTTTAGAGAATAGAGAAACTTCACCTTGCTTACCATTAGAGGTGGGAAACCGAGGATCAGTTTTACCTTGTTCAATCAATTGAAAATGTCTCTCAGTAGAAGGGTAATGAAGCTGGAACCTATCCATGGGTGGAATCTTGCAAACCTGAAACAAAGAGAAATCACAAGGTGATTTCGAATGAGGGTTAGCAAAAATATTCCTCCATTGTGTTTGAGCACTCTCTTCTTCTTCACTCATTCCTTGTTTAAGCTCTCTCTCTCTTTCACTCACTTCATTCACATTTTCTTTTGTTTCTCTCTCACTTTCCTTTTCGCCTTTTTCACTTTCATTTTCTTCTTTTCACTTTTATTTTTCTCTTCTGTTTTTTCTTTTTCCTCACTTGTTTTAACAATAGAATTTTTCAATTTGATTTGGTCCTCATGGACTTGTTCCGGAGTGAGCGGCACTAAGGTGGCTTTCCTTCCTTGATTCTTGAAAGAATACCTATTGGTATGACCATCGTGGGTGACCTTTCGATCCCTTTGCCATGGTTCTCCTAGCAACAAATGGCAGGCTTGAATAGGCACTACGTCGCACAGGACTTCATCTTGATACTTGCCAATAGAAAAGGTGATGTGCACTTGTTGAGTGACCTTAAATTAGCCTTCATTGCTAAGCCCTTGTAGTTGATAAAGTCGTGGATGATTGGTAGTGGTTAAGCAAAGCTTTTCCACCATCTTCGTGCTGGCTACGTTTGAGCAACTTTCACTATCAATAATAACTCTACAAAGCTTACCTTGTACATCAGCCAAAACTATCAATGAACACAAAACAACAACTAAATTAAAAGCAGATTACGAAATCAATGGATACTAGTTCTAGGGATTAGACGGCAAGAAAAGGGGGATTTTTGTGAATCAAAAACGTTTCTTTATGTCCAACGAAGTGCCGAATCAGATCTTGAAGTCTGGAATGGCTGAAACAAAACAAGAACAATTAATCCCAAATTATTCAACAAAACGGCACAAGCAAAATTTAATAAAGAAGAATGAACAGCAAAAGAATAAAGAAAAAGTCCTAAGAAGCCTTGAAATCCCGAAAGATTTCACAACTCCCTTCAAACGGCTCTAATCTCCCCTCCAATGAAGAACAATGGCAAGAAGAAGGCTGAAGATGGCTCCCACAATCAAAAAGATTGTTAAAACTACTTCTAAAGAAAACTCAAGAGAAAATTCTTGGAGAAATCAAAGAGAATTTTCACTCAAAAACAAATCTGAAAATTTAATGTAATTGTAATGTATTCTATGGGTGGCTGGCCAAGCCATATATATAGGCCTTCTAACTATTTTCCTAACCCTAATAGGAAAACTAAAAAACAACCTAATTATTGATTTTCAATGACATTTCGTCCAAGGCCTTTAATGGGCCTCTTTGGGCTGAATTTTTACATAAAAATTTATTTATAAAGTCTAAAAATTAAAACTAAGTATTTAAAGAATTAAAATTTTACAAATTGGGCCACTTTGACAATTTGGCCTGATTTTCAACTAAATCTGATTTAAATTTCTAGATTGGGCTTGGAACATCTTATCGAGCCTTGTCTTTAAGAACTTGGGCTTGTAATCTATTCTCTCCCGAAATTAGCTTGTTAATGCTCGTAACTGAGATCCAATGTGCCCTAGTTGCAAGATTCAGTTTCTTGGACCAAGATTTCCAAGATTTGAAATCTTGATTTCCTTGATTCTTGAAATTGATACGACCCCGCCCCTGGGAACGACCATTGTTTCAACCTACAAGAGAGGCTAGTCGGTTTTGCAAGATGGACGTAGCTCAATTTTATTTTGAGGAGCTTCATTTAGCTCATTTCCAGCTCCTTCAAGCTCAATGAGCTCGAATCAACTCCATTTCAGCTCAATAACTTTTACTTCAGCTCATTGAACTCGAACCAGCTCAAAATTAGCTCAATATAACTTAGTCATTAATATAGTAGCTGAAATAATTAATTGAGTTAGTTAAATTAGTTATTTACAGCTTAATTAATTTTCGTTATTTAATTGGTCTTAAATCTGGACAAATTTAATTATGCATGTTAATTGAGTTATTATTACATGTTATTAATTTTGTCTTAATTTATACAGCTTATAAATATGTTTTTATGCATGTTTTTAATGTGTCAACTTTATTACTTATTTTAATTATATCCTAAGGCCGCCGAATTTAATGTGCAGCATTTTTAGTGTTAATTTAATGTGTCTAAACATGTATTTGATTTATTTGATGAATGCTGCTGCAGGTACATTACCCATGAACGTCCTTGGTGCATGAAAGGTATTAAAAGAAGGTACATGAAGGGGACGGCACATGCATGAATGGGAAAATGAAGTTGGCTACTGTTTGAAGTTTCCTAGGTGACCATTCAACCGAATTTATTGCTTACACATTGCTAGATACATCATGGCTGTTCGGTCCAAGGTGTTCATATTCAAGGACTCTTCAAAACTTGGTTTTCCCACTCAAAGTGACTATTCAGCATCTCCTTAATTGCTGGTAATTTTTCAGCAATGGTTGCCAATTAAATGAGCTCCTTTAAGCACATCAACCGAATGTAGCTGCTGCCATTTATTCACTCAAGTTCCAAGTTCAATTATCCATCTAGAAGGTGACTATTGGAGCTCCAAGTTCAGCCGAATCTAGCTAGTCCATTTAAGTGATTCATTTGCTTAATTTTTAAGTAATGTAAGTGACCATTCGGCTAGCTTAGGTGATTATTATAAATAGCTGAATTTTCACTTTGTAAAGGACTTTTGGACATTTTTAATTATCGAATTGCTACCAAATTTGTAAGGCATTTTCTCTCAAATTTTGTACGAGACCCGTAAGACTTATCTAGCTCCTAGTGGCGTCTTTCCGAGTCTCATTTCGAACTTATCACTCCCTAAACCCAAGTGTGGCGTTCACCCCCAAATACCTTTGGTTCATACTTTCCTAAGTATCGGGTCAAGGTCCCTATCGTCCATTTCAACTCATTTAGGTCTTATAAGTTTTGGGTCAACACTCTTCTTTAGTGTTGGTTCATTCTTGACCTTTTTGAACCATAACCATTTCGTACCAAATCGTATTACCATTTAGAACCAAATCACATTACCATTTCGTAACAAACCCAAAATCGAACTCGACCAAATCCAAACCAATTCTTTCTCATCTAAACCAAAATCATACCAACTTTGTTCAACCGACTTGCTTTCTTTGAACCCAACTTCTCTTTACTTTCTCTTGAATTGATTTATTCAAACATACTTCTTTGTTTTCGATCGGGAACTAAATGACTCGGATTCAATTACTAAACCGAGATCGTATCATTTGTTATCAGAGCTAGTTAAAATAAGAAGTACGAGCACTCGAAGTCACCTCGAATAGGTACGTAAAGAAAAAGTTCCAAAAAAATTTGAAATTTAAAAAAAATATTCATACGAAATTAAAAAAAAGTAAATTGAAATTTTAAAAAAAAATTGAGAATTAAAAAAAAAGTTTCGAGTTTGTAAGTTCAATACTTCTTCTACTCATCTTCTTTTCTTCTACGCCACATTTATCCTAAAGCCTTTCTTGTTTCTTTAGCCTACCCATAACCGAACATTGATTCTTTGTAAAACCTTTTGAAGCCGACCCTCTGGACTAAGATTTTGTCACATTGAGTCTCCTACGAAATCACGAGAGGAAATTGAGTGGAAAAAGGCACGAGAGTACATTAAGTTAAAAGCCGTTAAAGAGTGTAAACACGAGTGGAGTGCTGAATTCTCTTTCTTTTTGAGTGACTTGTGAGTTTTTTTTGTTGTGAGGTTATAATTTTGTATGTCAAGAAGCCCTACAAGAAACATGGCGGAAAGGCAACCTGTTCGGAATGTGCCGGACTTGAATTTGCAAGCATTGCTACGCGAGGTGGAACGAATGTTCGATCAAAAGTTAGAGCTGATTCAAGATAGACTTGATTGTGTGGAAGGAAGAGTCCAACGAAGAAGAACTCCCTTAAGCCCTCCGAGAAATCAAGGACGGCAATCTGATTTAGATGATGAATCTTCCGAGCCGATTGAACACGAAAGTGATCAAGGGTCCAATGCAAATGTCCAATGAAGAGGCCTATGCAACCGAGGCCAACGAAACTGAGAGAGGTTCGATGATGATTTGAAAAGTATTAAGTTGTCAATCCCTTCATTCCAAGGCCGATCGGATCCTGAAGTTTATCTCGAGTGGGAGAAAAAGATCAAGCTCATATTTGAATGCCATAACTATTCTGAGGCCAAGAAAGTTAAGTTGGCTGCTATTGAGTTCACCGACTACGCGATGATTTGGTGGGACCAACTTACGACTAGTCGAAGACGAAATGGCGAGCGTCCTATCCAAACATAGACTGAGATGAAATGATACGGGGTTGCGCGCGGACCAAGATCGAGTTGCCAAGTCACGGGAAACTCCTACGAAAACCCTAAACAATCAGATCCGAAACGAAACAGAAAAATTAAAAGATTAGAACTTTGAATTTCCAGATCTGAAATAAAATCCCCAAATCAGCAAAGAATAAAATTGAGAATAGAAATAAGTGTTAGGGTTCTTGAAACCCTCAAGAAGATTGTGATTCTGCCCAATTGAACACCAAGATAGTTTTCCCCAAATTTCGACAATCTAATTTCACCCAAAAAGAGTATGGAAAAACCCTAGAAATTGGGGATTTTTGGGCTGATTCCTTAAGATAGAAAATGGCTGAAAACACAATAAGAACAGAAAATAGATTAGATAATGATTCAGCACAAGTAGAAATAAAGAAAGAATTGACAGTAAGAAATTAAAAGATAAGTCCTAAGAAGCCTTGAAATCTCGAAAGATCTCACAACTCCCTTCAAACGGCTCTAATCTCCCCTCCAAAGATATCAATGGCAAGAAGAAGGTTGAAGATGGCTCCCACAATCAAAAAGATTGTTAAAACAATTTCTAAAGAAAACTCAAGAGAAAATCCTTGGAGAACTCAAAGCAAATTTTCACTCAAATCAAATCTGAAATTTTCAATGTAATTGTAATGTAATGTAGGGTGGCTGGCCAAGCCATATAAATAGGCCTTTCAAATGTTTTCCTAATTTAATTAGAACACTAAAACTAAAACCAAAAAAAACTCCTAATTATTTTAATATGGAAATTCGGCCAAGGGTCTTTTATTTGGGACTCTTGGACTGAATATAAAAATTTAAACTAAGTAAAATAAATAAATAAATAAATAAATAAATAAAAATAAAACTTTACAACTTGGGCCACTTTGACAATTTGGCCTGATTTTCAACTAAGTATGGGTGGATTTCTTGATTGGGCTTGGAATCTTCTTATTGGGCCTTGCCCTCAAGAATTTGGGCTTTTGTGACTCGTATCATGAAAGCTATAATGCGACGACGTTTTATTCCTTCGTACTACCATCGGGAGTTGTACCAAAAACTTCAAAATCTTACACAAGGGACGAGAAGCGTGGAGGATTACTTCAAGGAGATGGAAGTTGCCATGATTCGAGCGGATGTGGAGGAAGATCGAGAGGCAACTATGGCTCGATTTTTAGCCGGACTTAACCGTGAAATAGCCAACATAGTTGAGTTGCAACACTACGTGGAGATCGTCGATATGATTCACATGGCGATTAAGGTCGAAAAGCAACTCAAGATGAAAGGAGCCGTTCGTGGTTACTCCTCTTCGAATGCATCCAAATGGAACCAAGGGCCAAGTAAGAATGTTTCAACGAATCAATCAAAAGAAACTGTGATGCCCATGAAATCCAACAAGTCCGTGGCTGAATCTAGCAAAGGTAAGGCCATTGAGAATACCCAATCCCGAACACGCGATATTAAGTGTTTTAAGTGTCAAGGGAGAGGGTACATAGCAAGCCAATGCCCAAATCGCAACACAATGGTGATACTCCCTAATGGAGAAATAGAATCGGAGGAGGAAATAGATAAGAATGAAGAAGAGATTAACAATCTTTCCGATAACGAAGATGAGATAGAGTTTGCTGTTGAAGGCGAAATGCTCGTTGTAAAAAGAAGTCTTAGTGCGCAAAGTTCTATAAGTGAACCGCAACGCGAGAATTTGTTTCATACCCGTTGTTATGTTCATGGAAAGGTTTGTAGTGTTATAATTGACGATGGAAGTTGCACAAATGTCGCAAGTGCACTTATGGTGGAAAAACTTGCTTTGGCAACTTTTAAGCATCCAAGTCCTTACAAGATGCAATGGCTCAATGAAGGAATCAAACTTAAAGTGACCAAACAAGTGTCGATTCCATTTTCGATCAGAAATTACCATGATGAGGTCTTGTGCGACGTTGTGCCCATGCATGCGGGCCACTTACTGCTTGGGAGGCCGTGGCAGTTTGATCTGTGAGTCAAGCACGATGGGTTCTCTAACCAATATTCGTTCAAGCACAAAGGAAAAAACATCACTTTGGCCCCATTGTCTCCACAACAAGTGATGGAAGATCAACAACGAATAAAGCAATCCTTGGAGGATTTGAAAGAACAGAAAACGAAATTGAGAGAGAGTGAGAAAGAAAAGAAAAATGATTCAAAAGAAAAGAAAGAAGAGAAATTGAGAGAAAAGAAACGAGATTGTGAGAAAAACAAGAGCAATGAAAAAGAAAGTGAAAGATCAATGGACGAGAAAAAGAAAAGTGTTTTACTTAACCGATGTTTTTATGACTTTTCTTTTCAGGTTAATTCCACCAAGCAACTTCGATTGCATCATATTCCTAAGGAGAGAAGGTTCATCTTGCGAGAAAACGGTAACACCAATTCCCAAATCCATAATTTCAAGGATAAACAAGGTTTGGTTTCTGAAGATCTAAAAACATCTCTATTTTGTTCAAGAAGTGATGACATTCGTGATTATGATGAGTTTGATGAAGAAGTGAAAGATTGTTGGCCACTGCTAAGTTTAAATGTGCAAAACTTGATTCAATTTAGTGATCTTGTTTGTTTGGGCCGACTAATTTGTCCCACATATTTGCTCAAATGATTTATTGTTGACTTGTGGTTACTCTTTAAAATCACTCCTTTCATTGGATGAGACTTTGCATGGTGAAGGTGTGATAAATCAATTTAATTGTTTGATTCATAAGTGTTCGAATCCTTTTGATCAAGTGCGGTGTGGGATATGTGTTTATTTGAATGAACTGTTCATATTCGTAGAATTATTTCCCATGTCTAGGTCATTGATGAAATTGGAAAATCAAATTGGAAAGGTAAGGCTTATCTATATTCTTGAATTCGGCAATAGCTTATTTGCAAGTTTTTAGTTCATTGTGTCATTCATAATTTTTTTTATTGTGTAGGTGACACCCTGAAGCGGCTTTGCCCTAAAAAGGGAGGGCAAATCACTAATCGGTGCTATTTTCAATCTATTCATGAATTTCAGGTTGCTGGGCATAAGTTTGTCAAATTCAACAACCAAGGGGGCTTTGTTCATAGAAGTTTCTTCGCGAGCAAGTGGTCCGATTTGGGGACAAATCACTTTAAAGAGGGAGGGGATGATACGACCCGCCCCCGGGAACGACCATTGTTTCAACCTACAAGAGAGGCTAGTCGTTTTTGCAAGATGGACGTAGCTCAATTTTATTTTGAGGAGCTTCATTTAGCTCATTTCCAGCTCCTTCAAGCTCAATGAGCTCGAATCAACTCCATTTCAGCTCAATAAATTTTACTTCAGCTCATTGAACTCGAACCAGCTCAAAATTAGCTCAATATAACTTAGTCATTAATATAGTAGCTGAAATAATTAATTGAGTTAGTTAAATTAGTTATTTACAGCTTAATTAATTTTCGTTATTTAATTGGTCTTAAATCTGGACAAATTTAATTATGCATGTTAATTGAGTTATTATTACATGTTATTAATTTTGTCTTAATTTATATAGCTTATAAATATGTTTTTTATGCATGTTTTTAATGTGTCAACTTTATTACTGTAACAGCCCAAAATTGACCCTAGTCGGGAAGTGGTTTCGGGACCACAAAACCGAGTCATAAAAATAATTAATTTCCATATTCTATGCTTATTATGTGTGTACATGAGTATGTGGAAGTTTCATTCTCCAATTTTGCCAATTGCATGAGAAATTATTAAATAGGGATCGATATGAGACATGGTGAAAATATGATAGGCTAATTTAAAATGGTCTATTAATGCATGTTGTGAAAATGATGGGCTTGCATGTCAAATTACCCAAAATTTGAGCTAGTGGTTGGCCATGCTATGGGTGGAAACATGTTGGGAACATGTTGGCCTAGTGAGGTATGTAGGAAAAAAATAAAATAAGGAGTATGGGTAATAAAGAAAGGAAAAACAAAAAAATGAGTGGTTGTTCCCCCCCCCCATTGTCGTGAGCTAAAGAAAGGAAAAGAAAAACTTGTTCATCCTTTTTTATCCTCTTTTGACCGAAAATTCTAAGGGAGGAGGAAGGAGTTCTTGCTTCATGTTTGGTTTGGAAGAGAATTAGGAGGAAGTTTGGCCATGCATGTAACTAGATTGAGGTATGTTTGATATTATTCTTTGAGATTCATGTATATTTTAAGTTGTAAGTTTGAAATCTACCTAGCCATGGTTCAAACTTTGTTAAATGATGGAGATGATATTCGGCCATGCATGTTACATTCTTGGTTGGTATTTTGATGTTTGATGTTGTGGTGATGAGGCATGAAGATGAGTTAAGATTCGGCCTAGGTGGAGTTTGTGTTAATGCCATTGCATGCTAAATATGAAGCTTGTTAATGATGCATGTGATGGTGGATTGATGATTCTTGAATCTCTTTTTTTTAGCATTTTTGAGTGAGCACATATGTGCATTGGTTGCTAGATGGGGAAGAATCGGCTAGCAAGTTGTGTGCTAAGGCCGAATATAATTTTTGTAGGTTAATGAGTAATGCATGTGCTAAATTGATGGAAAGGGAGAGGATGCTTTACTAGTGTATAAATGATATAAAGATTTTAGAAATTATTTTTGGTTAGGTGTATGTATGATTAGGTATATTCGGCCATATGAGTAAATATATAGATGATGTTAAATTTGATTATGTATAATGGGCCATATAGGGTACACATTGTGATATTAACTTTGATTCTCTATAATTGATCAAGTGGGTGATTAGTAAGGGTGATTGCCGAATATACTAACATACATATGCATGTGTAATTGGATTGTAAATATTTAGCAAGGCGGTTAAACTAGTTGATTTATTGATTAAGCTCAAGGAGTTAAAGGAGGAGAATCGAGCAAAGGCAAAGAAAAGATCATCGAGTAGCCGAGTTGGAACCATCTTACCCAACACAAGTAAGTCATTAAGCATATCTTTGGTATTGATTTAAGGGATCGTAATACCTATACCATTGTGTTTAATGAGATGAAATGTAAACAAATGTATATGTAAGTAGAGATGAAATTTGTCGAATGTAAAAAGGAAGTGAAGCCTATTGAGTGGCTGGTTTCCGGGACTAAGTGTGCGGGCAATAAGTGTTCACGGTCATGAGATTGGCACTAAGTGTGCGGGTTTAAATTGTACAGCACTAAGTGTGCGAGTCTAAAGTACATGGCACTAAGTGTGCGTGGTTGATTATTAAGCACTATGTGTGCGAACCCAATATATATTTTCTATAAATTATTTACATTAAGGGTGCGACCTTACCGAGTCGATTTTGGACAGCGGAAAAGGTAAGTGTGCGAACTTGAAATGCATGGCACTAAGTGTGCGAGTTTAAAGTACATGGCACTAAGTGTGCGTGGTTGATTATTAAGCACTATGTGTGCGAACCCAATATATATTTTCTATAAATTATTTACATGAAGGGTGCGACTTTACCGAGTCAATTTTGGACAGCGGAAAAGGTAAGTACCTTGAGTTCATGGCTAATAGGCGCTATGTTTATATTTGGAGTTGAGCTTGGTAAGTTTTGAACCTATGTGACGATTATAGTTGAAGTCACGTACATAAGGTTCATTGTGGAATAGGTGAAAGTTCGTTTAATTGTATGATTATAACGAAAATAAAATGATGTATGAAAGGCCAATGTAGGACTTGGTATGAGATTGAACCATTGGGTTTAAGGAACTATGGTATAGTTTGGTATGGATGGAGTACTTAACCTCATTTCATTGTTTCCTGTCGTGATAATTTTATTAATGGATGGTTGTGGAATGCTTATGGCTTACTGAGTTATATACTCATTCGGTGTTTGCTTGTCACCTATTCTAGGTTTCTTGGACTCGTCTCTTTTTGCGTGATCGTGCCGTCGTCGAAGTCATCACACCGGCTAGCAACCTTTGGTATTTTCTTCTTAGTTGGTCTAAGAGAACATTTCGGCATGTATAGGCTATTATGTTGTGTTTTAACTTTGGTATGTAAACTTTTAGCCATGTGAAAATGGCATAAATGTTCGGTTGGGTTTGGTTTCATAACGTTAGGTCGTAAATCTTGATAATTCGACCTTTTTATGCCATATGTCATGGTTGATTATTTTGGTGTTAAAATTCATGATATGGCAATAGTGTAGTAGGGGGATGTTTGACAATGATTAGCCTTTGGCATGGCTAGTCATGATCATAATTTGTGATATGTATGACGAATTACTAGTTAGATCAAGGAGAAATCACGAAATGGGCATAGTTGCTTTCGTAACAGATGCTGGCAGCAGCAGTGACATGAGATTGAAAAATCACTAAAAATAGTAGGAGTGGAATTAATTGATGAATAAATTATGTATTTGAAGCTCGATGAGTCTATTTTCATATAGAAGCAACGAAAAGATTATATGGACAGTATGTTAAGAGATATTCAGGTTCTCGTGAGACAGGGCCAGAACAGTTTCTGGATTCCCTGTTCCGACTTTGGAAATTCATTATAAATTAACCAGAGACAATTAGGAGTCATACCATATATGTATAGATTCCTCTCTGAGTCTAGTTTCTATAGAAACAAACGACATCAGTATTGAAGCTCTGTGCAGGGAGATATCCAGGTCGTAATGCGCAAAGGTCAGTGTAGTCGATCCCTGTAACATGGGAGACTTTGACTAATAAACTGTACTAATTGGCCCGACCAAAAATTCTAGAAAAAAATATGTAGATGGGAATATGAGTCTAGTTTCAGGGAAAAATCACGAAACTGATTTTCGAGTTGTGAAACTCAAGATATGATTTTTAAAGTTACTAGTATGCAGATTGGCAGTGTCTGAGAAATATTTTTATAAAGGGTTTAAAGTCTGTTAACACCTCGTGTTCGACTCCGGTGTCGGTCTCGGGTTCGGGGTGTTACAATTACTTGTTTTAATTATGTCCTAAGGCCGCCGAATTTAATGTGCAACATTTTTAGTGTTAATTTAATGTGTCTCAACATGTATTTGATTTACTTGATGAATGTTGCTGCAGGTACATTACCCATGAACGTCCTTGGTGCATTAAAGGTATTAAAAGAAGGTACATGAAGGGGACGTGATAGAGGAATGCGCGCAGACCAAGATCGAGTTGCCAAGTCACGGGGAACTCCTACGAAAACTCTAATGAACAGATCTGAAATCAAACAAAGAACGAGATTAAATCTGGAAAATTAAAATCTGGAATAAGAACCCTAAAAATCAGCAAGATCTAATCAAGAAACGAAACACTTATGAAAGAGGTTTCTTGAAACCAAGAACACGAAATTGATTCCCAAGAATGAACTCCCACAAGCCGAATCTGTCAAATTAGATCAACCAGAATTTCTTGAAACAAATTAGGGTTTATGCGTCAATGAGAAAGAAAAAAATTGAAGGCATAAAACGGCTATTAAGGCTGAGAAAGCGAGGGCGATCTGCTCAATTGACCACCACGAAAGTTTCCCCTAAGTTTCCACAACCAAATTCACCCAAGAAGAATAAGTGTAAATTCGGCAAGAACCCTAGAATTTGGGGATTTAGGGCTGATTGTCGAACTCCAGCAAAAAGTGAAATTGATCAATTCTTTAAGATAAACGAGGGCTGGAAACACAAATAAAACAGCAAATAGATTAGAATTGAGATTCGGCACAAGTAGAATTAAATAAAAGAAATTGAACAGCAAAAATTAAAGGATAAGTCCTAAAGATCCTTGAAATCCCGAAAGATTTCACAAATCTCTTCAAACGGTTCTAATCTCCCCTCCAAAGAATATCGATGGCAAGAAGAAGGTTGAAGATGGCTCCCACAATCAAGAGATTGTTAAAACAACTTCTAAAGAAAGCTCAAGAGAGAATTCTTGGAGAAAACCCCAAAGAAAATTTTGCACTCTAACAAACTGAAATTTAATGTATTGAATGATAATAAGATGTGTTTACAAAGGGTGACTGGCCAATGCTTATATAGGCCTCCAACAAATCCTAATCTCACAAGTAACTAATAAAAAATTAAACCTAATTAATAAAATAACAAGGTAAATTCGGCCATGCACTTATATGGGCTGTTTTGGGCCGAATTTTACATGTAATGCTCCTAAAGATTAAAAATTTAAATTAAACAAGTAAGATGTTTACAAATTGGGCCCTTTGACATTTTGGCCTGATTTTCAACTAAGTATGAAGAAATTTCTTGATTGGGCTGGATTTTGGTTATTGGGCCTCGCCTTCAAGAATTTGGGCTCGTGATCCATCTCCTACCAAAATTGGGTCGTCGACGCTCGTAATGAAGATCCAATGCGTTTTGGCTGCAAGATTTGGTTTCTTGGACCAAGATTTTCAAGATTTGAAATCTTGATTTTCTTGATTCTTGAAATCTCTTCGAACAGCAAAATTGGGCCAAGATTCGGTTTCTTGATTTTCTTGAAAACAAGAAAGTGAATCTTGATTTTCTTGTTCTCTCGTGTATGCATCTAAGGCCTTGCTAACAAGCTCTTGAATGGTCCCATTTAGTTTGGACCGCATTTGTCGGGCCTTTGATCTCGTTATTGGGCCTTGTGGCAATTTGAGCCCATCAAGTTCTTGAACTTGGATTGGGCCTTTATGACTCGTATCATTCCCCCTTCCTCAAAAAGATTCGTCGTCGAATCTGAAAAATCAAATGGGGACAAGTCAGCCAAATTAAAAGTAGAACTTACATTGTACTCACCAGGTAGATCAATTTTATAGGCATTATCGTTGATCCGCTCGAGTACTTGGAAAGGCCCATCGCCCCTTGGGTCCAACTTAGTCTTCCTTTTTGTAGGAAATCGTTCTTTCCTCAAATGGACCCAAACCCAATCTCCGGGTTCTAGTACAACCCGTTTGTGCCCCTTATTTGCTTTGTTGGTGTTGGCGTCATTTGTTTTG
The DNA here is from genome assembly GCF_007990345.1 of Gossypium hirsutum. NCBI lineage: Eukaryota > Viridiplantae > Streptophyta > Magnoliopsida > Malvales > Malvaceae > Gossypium > Gossypium hirsutum. The sequence goes on from NC_053444.1 coordinate 26,251,906, forward strand.
GCTATTCGCTGTCTAGCCTTCTCATGTAAGGATTTCACCAACTCAGCTTTCTGTTTGCCATCTAAATTCATAACGTGTTCAAGAGGTAATGGCGCAAGATCAAGTACTGTTAGTGGGTTAAAACCATAAACAAGTTCAAATGGGGAATAACCAGTTGTAGAATGAATAGATCTATTATATGCAAATTCAACAAATGGTAGGCATTCTTCCCAATTTCTAATGTTCTTTCCCACAACAGCTCGTAATAAAGTCCCTAAGATTTGATTAACTACTTCAGTTTGACCATCAGTTTGGGGGTGACATGTAGTAGAATAAAGCAATTTAGTACCAAGCTTACCCCACAATACCTTTCAAAAGTGGCTAAGGAATTTGACATCTCTATCAGAAACAATTGTTTTAGGGATGCCATGAAGTCTTACCACTTCTTTAAAGAATAAGTCTGCCACATGTGTAGCATCATCTGTTTTGTGACAGGGAATAAAATGTGACATCTTTGAAAACCTGTCAACAACAACAAATATACTATCTCTTCCTTTTTTTGTTCGAGGCAAACCTAAAATAAAATCCATGGATAAATCTACCCAAGGTGAAGTAGGAATCGGTAGAGGAGTGTAAAGGCCATGAGGCATTACCTTAGATTTTGCTTGTTTGCATGTAATGCACTTGGAACATACCTTTTCCACATCCTTCTTCATATGTGGCCAATGGAAGTGTTCTTGCAATATGTCTAGTGTTTTGGCCACTCCAAAATGTCCCATTAATCCCCCACTATGGGCTTCATGAATCAACAATTCTCTCATGGAACACTTTGGTATGCATAACCTGTTTAAACGAAAAAGAAAGCCATCTACAAGATAAAATTTTTCAAAAGCAGTATGTCCACAATTCTTATAGATATGGCTGAAATTAGTATCATCATCATATAACTCTGTAATATGTTCAAACCCTAAGACTTTAGCATTCAATGTATATCGTCTAGACAAAGCATCTGCGACTACATTATCTTTACCTGTTTTATATTGAATCACATAAGGGAATGTTTCAATGAATTCTACCCATCGGGCATGTCTTTTACTCAACTTACCTTGTCCCTTTAACCATTTAAGAGACTCATGATCTGTATGTATGACAAACTCATTAGGCAGCAAATAATGTTGCCATACTTGAAGTGCACGAACTAATGCCAATAGTTCTTTGTCATAAGTTGAGTAATTTAACTGTGCACCGTTCAATTTCTCACTAAAATAAGCAATAGGTTGCTTATCTTGCATTAAAACGGTGCCGATTCCAATTCCTGAAGCATCATACTCAAGTTCAAAAGTTTTAGCAAAATCAGGTAATTTAAGCAAAGGAGCAGAACATAACTTAGCTTTTAGAGTTTGAAAGGTCTTTTCTTGGGTTTCACCCCATTTGAAAGCCACTGATTTCTTTATAACCTCTGTCAATGGGGCAGCAATAGTAGAGAAATCTTTCACAAATCGTCTATAAAAACTAGCTAAACCATGGAAAGATCTCACCTCCGTTACCGATTTAGGAGTCAGCCACTCCTTAATTGCCTTGACTTTGTCCTTGTCGACATGAATACCTTGAGCACTAACTATGAAACCTAAGAATATTAGTTTATCACAACAGAATGTGCATTTATCAAGGTTGGCAAATAATTTTTCAGTTCGCAGAATATCCAAAACAGTTCTAACATGGAAAACATGATCATCTAATGACTTGGAGTAAATTAAAATATCATCAAAGTAAACTACTACAAATTTGCCCAAGTGAAGCCTTAAAACATGATTCATTAATCTCATAAATGTACTAGGTGCATTAGTAAGGCCGAAAGGCATACTAACCATTCATACAATCCAAATTTTGTTTTAAAAGCTGTTTTCCATTCATCCCCTTCCCTCATTTGAATTTGATGATAACCGCTTTTTAAATCAATTTTTGTAAATATTATTGAACCATGTAATTCATCAAGCATATCATCAAGTCTAGGGATTGGGTGTTGATACTTTACCGTTATCTTGTTGATTGGGCAACAATCAACACACATACGAAACGTACCATCTTTCTTTGGCACCAATAAGACAGGAACAACACAAGGACTTAGGCTCTCACGAATGTACCCTTTGTCTAGTAATTCCTCAACTTGTGATACAAGAATGCGCGCGGACCAAGATCGAGTTGCCAAGTCACGAGAAACTCCTACGAAAGGTCCTAGACAAATAGATCTAAAAACAGAAACAAAGATTAAGATTAAACCAAATCAGATTTGAATTTAAAATTCCCAAATTCAATTAAAAGAGCAGCAAGAAGAAAAGAAATAGAATCGATGAATCAAACGAAATTGAGAAGAAAGAAAAGATGCGAATCTGCCAAGGAATTGATTCGGCCAATAATGCCCAATTTCCAGCAATCAATTGATTCCCAAATTGAAAGAGATCCAATCGGCCAAACCCTAGGAATTGGGGGTTTTTTGAGAACGACTCTTTGCTGCCAATGAATGATGATTTAATTCGATTCTTTGAGTTGAATATGGCTGGAAAGACACAAGAAGAACAGCAAACAAATGAGATAAAGAATCGGCATAAGCAGGAATAAAGAAATAAAACGAAACAGCAAGAAATAAAGAAAGTCCTAAAGATCCTTAAAATCCTGAAAGATTTCACAAATCCCTTCAAACGGCTCTAATCTCCCCTCCAAAGAATATCAATGGCAAGAAGAAGGTTGAAGATGGCTCCCACAATCAAAAGATTGTTAAAACAACTTCTAAAGAAAACTCAAGAGAGAAATCTTGGAGAAAACTCAAAGAAAATTCTGCTCTCAACAAATCTGAAATTTTAATAATAATGATAAGTGTTTAACAAGGTGGACAGCCATGCCTTTAAATAGGCCTTATAACTAGTCCTAATCTAATTAGAAAACTAAAATAAAAAAACTCCTAATTATTTTAATATGGAAATTCGGTCAAAGGTCATTTTATTTGGGACTGTTGGACTGAATATTGACATAAAAATTTAAACTAAGTAAATAAATAAATAAATAAATAAAAATAAAAATAAAACTTTACAACTTGGGCCACTTTGACAATTTGGCCTGATTTTCAACTAAGTATGGATGGATTTCTTGATTGGGCTGGGAATTTGCTTATTGGGCCTCGCCTTCAAGAATTTGGGCTTTTGTGACTCGTACATTCCCCCTTCCTCAAAAAGATTCGTCCTCGAATCTGAAAAATCAAATGAACTCGACTTTCCTCTATCGAACGGGACTAATGGCAATTGAGTCCACTGAAAAGAATAGCCATGAGATAGTAAATAGCAACGGAAACAAGCTTGTAGTCCAATCATAAGCATAACAGAACAGGTATAACGCATGTGAATGGACAGATTCAGATTACCATGCAAACAATCTAATTTACTCACCACTGCCTCATCAAATATTTGAAACAAAGATGGACATGTTTTAAGGCATTCAGTCGTCTCACATTGTTCCCACAAACCATGAATAAATTGCGAGTAATAAATCAAATGGTAAACATAATCGTCACAAGTAGGTATTTGAAAAGATTCACATGGTTCACAGAGTTACATAATCATACCATGCATTAATCGACGGTCTATAGATTCACTCACACATGCATTATCAAAAACAAGAATCTTTTTATCAACCATCAAAACAGATAGATCATCAATAAATAAAATAGGACAGTCAAGCACGTTTCGATCTAAGTGTTCATCAACACGATCTTTATCACTATCCGAGGAGTACAAAAGTGTTTCAAAGGTTTCAAGCATCTTACCTGTAACACCCCGAACCCGAAACCGACACCGGAGTCGAACACGAGGTGTTAACTGACTTTAACCCCTTATAAAATTTATTTCCGTTACAATCAAACGACTAAACGGCCTTTCACCCATCCTACGATAAATTTTATGTACGTGACTTCAAGTATATTTGTCACATAGGTTCAAACTTACCGAGCTCAACACCAAGTATAAGCATAGCACCTATTAGCCACGTACTCAAGACACTTACCCGATCCGCTGTCCGCGATCGACTCAATAGTGTCGCACACATAGTGTCCATAATGATTCACGAATGTATATTGAGTCCGCACACTCAGTGCTATATAATCAACTCGCACACTTAGTGCTACGTAATCAAATCGCACACTTAGTGCTACATAGTCAAACTCGCACACTTAGTGCCGCATGGTCAATTCGCACACTTAGTGCATCATATTCATTTCGCACACTTAGTGCAACATAGTCAAATCGCACACTTAGTGCTGTACAATTTAATCCCGCGCACTTAGCGCCAATCTCATGGTCATAAATGGTTATACCCGCACGTTTAGTGCCGAGATCAACAACTCAGTACATCTTACCTCTTTTCTTTTCATTCAACAATTTCATCATCACATACGTTCATGCATATATATATATGTATATTTATTCATTCCATTCAGCATCAATACATAAACATTATGACCATTTGAAATAATACCAACTACATGCTTAATGACTTACCTCGTGTTGGGTAAGACGGTTCCAACTCGGCTACTCGATGACCTTTTCTTTGCCTTTGCTCGATTCACCTCCTTTAACTCCTTGAGCTAAATCTAACAAATTTAACTCATTAAAGTCTCATTTTGGTAGCTTAAGGCCGAATATGACAAGGAGTTTGATGGGTCATATGGCCACCTTTTAGCTCAAATACACAATGGTCATATGCATTTTTTAATCACATCAAATGATTCAATACAATTCACTCGAACATCAAAAGAGAACCTCAAGGTACTTAGTCCATATACACATTAGACATTAGAGTCACATATGTACAAATTCACGAATCGAATTCGACATATTAGCTAATTTTCCCTTTAGCCGAACCTTCTAAGTCAAGATAAAGCCATCAACATGCTTACCTTTGGCCGAACATACACATCAACTTAGGTGCTCATTTATGTGGCCGAACACACACATGTCTATGTTAAGGCCGATTGCAACACTCAATACATTCTACAAGTATGGACACTTGCATTGACTAAACACCATTTCTATTATTTTTACTCCAAAGCCGAATGCCTCTCAAGCCCTAAGCTCATGATCCTTTCATCATTAAGCAAGTGTTATAGCACAACTAACATCCATTTTCAATTTGAACACCAACATAAAAATATTAAACATGAAAATCCATAGCCGAAACCTATACATGACATTACTCATTCCACCCATCGAAACAATATTTGTTCAAGACATCAAGCATTTTTATTTGGGTATTACATATATGAGCATTTAGAATTTATATTTTTAGCAAGATCAATTTCTTTCCTCAACACATTCTTCATCAAAACTTAAAGGAAGTAATCAAATTTCCTTCTTTAATAGCCATAGCCGAATGCTCCATCCATCCATCAAAGTTAAAAATTTTGCATGGTCTAAGTAAGAACCATGATAATTAACCTAAAACAAGCTAAAATTTCACAACTTTAACACAATATACTAACCTTATTAAGCATTCAAATGGCCGAAAGTTCTTTGCCCCTATTCCTTCCTTCAATTCGGCCAAGAAGACAAGGATGAAGCCTTTTTTTTTTTCATTTGCTTTCTTTTTATTCTTTTCTTTTATTCATTAAATCCCACAACCCCATATCAATTTCACAAATATATTGCCCATCATCAACCCACCTTGGCCGGCCACTATAAGGAAATTGGGCAATTTGACATGCAAGTCCACCTTTGTGTTGACATGCACTAATAAGCCCTTTAAAATTAGCCTATCATATTTTACCATATCTCATGTTGATCCCTATTTAATAATTCCTCATGCAATTGGCAAAATTAGGGAATGAAACTTCCACATATGCATGTACACACATAATAAACGTAGAATATAACAATTAATTATTTTCATAACTCGGTTTTGTGGTCCCGAAACCACTTCCCGACTAGGGTCAATTTTGGGCTGTCACAACTCTCCCCCACTTAAGAAATTTTCGTCCCCGAAAATCTTACCGGTAAATAGGTTTGGGTATCGTTCTTTCATCGAGCTCTCGGTTTCCCAAGTAGCTTCCTCGATCCCGTGTTTGAGCCATAACACTTTTACTAGGGGAACTCTTTTGTTTCGCAACTCCTTCACTTCACGAGCTAGGACACGCATCGGCTCTTCTTCATAACTCATATCAGCCTGAATTTCAACCTCCGACGGACTAATTATGTGCGAAGGATCAGATCTATAGCGCCGAAGCATCGAAACATGAAAGACGTCGTGAATCTTTTCTAGTTCAGGGGGCAAAATCAATCTATATGCAATCGGCCCCACTCGTTCGGAAATTTCGTACGGCCCAATGAATCTCGGGCTCAACTTGCCTTTACGGCCAAATCTGAGTACCTTCTTCCAAGGTGACACTTTAAGAAACACTTTATCTCCCACCTGATATTCAATGTCCTTTCGTTTTAAATCCGCATACGATTTTTGACGATCTGTGGCTACCTTCAGACTTTCGCGGATTACCTTTACTTTTTGTTCGGCATCTTTAATCAAATCAACTCCGAAAATTTTACTTTCACCGAGCTCGGTCCAAAACAATGGTGTACGGCATTTACGACCGTACAAAGCCTCGTAAGGTGCCATCTTAATACTTGATTGAAAACTATTGTTGTAAGCGAATTCAATCAAAGGTACATACCGTTCCCATGAACTACTGAACTCGAGGATGCAACATCTCAACATATCCTCAAGTATCTGAATTATCCGCTCGGATTGACCATCGGTTTGGGGGTGAAAAGCGGTGCTAAAATGCAGCTTGGTACCCAAAGCTTCTTGCAATTTCTTCCAAAATCGTGAGGTAAATCTCGGATCTCTATCCGACACGATAGAAATAGGTACTCCATGTAATCTCACAATCTGAGAGACATACAATTCGGCTAGTTTATCCAATGAAAGATCCGTACGCACGGGGATAAAGTGAGCCGACTTAGTCAGTCTATCAACCACAACCCAAATTGCATCCTTCTTACTTGTTGACAATGGCAGTCCGGACACAAAGTCCATTGTGACTCGGTCCCATTTCCACTCGGGTATCATGATCGGCTGAAGTAACCCTGAAGGCACTTGATGTTCCGCTTTCACTTGTTGACATATTAAACATCTCGAAACAAAGTCAGAGATGTCTCGTTTCATACCATGCCACCAATACCGACGTTTCAAGTCGTTGTACATTTTCGTGCTCCCCGGGTGAATTGACATTCGGATACAATGGGCTTCGTTCAGAATCATCGGAATGAGTTCAGAATTCCTTGGAACACACAAACGACTTCTAAACCTCAAACAACTATCATCATCAATCTGAAACTCCGATTCCTTGTTCAGAACACACTCAGCTCGTTTTGCAACTAATTCATCATCGACTTTCTGAGCTTCACGAATTTGATGAGTCAATAATGGTTTGGCTTTTAATTCAGCTACTAACACATTGTCAGGTAGAACAGACAAGTGTACATTCATCGCTCGCAAAGCAAACAGTGATTTCTGGCTTAAGGCGTCCGCAACCACATTAGCCTTTCCCGGGTGGTAATCAATGACAAGCTCGTAATCTTTCAACAACTCAAGCCAACGTCTTTGTCGCAGATTCAAGTCTCGTTGAGTCATCAAATATTTAAGACTTTTGTGATCCGAAAACACATGGCACTTCTCACCAAACAAATAATGTCGCCATATTTTCAATGCAAACACAATGGCGGCTAGTTCGAGATCATGGGTCGGATAATTTCTCTCGCGTGGCTTCAATTGTCTCGACGCATAGGCCACAACTCGACCTTCTTGCATCAATACGCAACCCAACCTAAGTAGGGATGCGTCACTATAAATGACAAACTCTTTACCCGATTCGGGTTGCACCAAAATTGGAGCTTCAGTCAAATGAGTTTTCAGTTGATCGAAGCTTTTCTGACATTTCTCCGTCCATTCGAACTTAACATCCTTTTGAAGTAGCTTCGTCATTGGTGTGGATATCATCGAGAAACCTTTGACAAATCGTCGGTAATAACCGGCGAGTCCTAGAAAGCTCCGGACTTCGGTAACATTTCTCGGAGGCTTCCAGTTAAGTATGGCTGAAATTTTGCTCGGGTCAACTCGAATACCCGATGCGGATACCACATGACCCAAGAAGCTAACCTCTCTTAACCAGAACTCACACTTACTGAACTTAGCATATAACTGCTTATCCCGCAAAATTTGCAACACTAGCCTCAGATGCTCAGCATGTTCGGTCTCATCTCTTGAATAGACCAAGATGTCATCAATAAACACAACTACGAACCGATCCAAATACGGCCTAAAGATCCGATTCATCAAATCCATAAACACCGCAGGGGCATTAGTGAGCCCAAACGGCATCACTAAGAACTCGTAGTGACCGTACCTCGTTCTGAAAGCAGTTTTGGGTACGTCCGAATCTCGAATCCGCAACTGATAATAACCCGATCTCAAATCTATCTTTGAAAACACCGATGCTCCCTTTAATTGATCGAACAGATCATCAATACGCGGTAACGGATACTTATTCTTTATCGTCACTTTATTCAGTTGACGATAGTCAATGCACAACCTCATGGTTCCGTCCTTCTTTTTCACGAACAATACTGGTGCACCCCAAGGTGAGAAACTTGGTCGAGCGAAACCTCTATCCGTCAACTCTTGCAATTGAGCTTTCAATTCTTTTAACTCGGTTAATGCCATACGATATGGAGCTATCGAAATTGGCGTAGTTCCAGGTACAAGCTCAATACCAAACTCTATCTCCCGAACAGGTGGCAAACCCGGTAACTCTTCAGGAAAAACATCCGGGTATTCACAGACCACCGGCACCGATTCGGGTTTCTTTTCTAACTCCTTGTCATCAAGTACATACGCGAGGTATGCTTCGCACCCTTTCCTTACATATTTCTGGGCCAACATTGCTGATATTACAGCTGGCAACCCCCTTAAGTCCGCAGACTCAACTCGGATTATTTCGTTATTTGCGCACCTCAAATCGATAGTCTTGCTTTTGCAATTCACAACCGCATCATGCACGGTTAACCAATCCAAACCAAGAATAACATCAAACTCGTCGAACGGCAAAAGCATCAAATCGGCCGGAAAACAGGATTCTCGGATTATTAGAGGGCATCTCTTACACACTTTATCAACAAGTACGCATTGACCCAAAGGGTTTGATACTCGAATTACGAGCTCAGTAGACTCAACAGGTAGAGTCTTACTGGTTGCTAAGGTTTCGCATACATATGAATGAGTAGAACCAGGGTCAATCAATGCAATCACATTAGTATCAAAGAGAGTGAAGGTACCAGTGATGACGTCGGGGGAGGATGCCTCCTCTCATGCGCGAATGGCATATGCTCTAGCAGGAGTACGGTTCTCGGCTCGATCGGCCGTATCAGAGGCCCCCCTCTGACTACCACCCCTGCCTCCTAAAATTCTCGGTGGTCTACCTCTAGATGTCACTCCACTAGGTCTTGCACCTTGAATCTTATTCTTCTCATCCAGCTCCGTGCAATCTCTAATGACGTGGTCCTTCGAACCGCATCCGTAACAGGCCCTGCTAGTAGACTTGCCCCAACATTCACCTAGGTGTCGTCTTCCACATTGGGGACATTCAGGTTTCTCGTGACGATTATTGCCCACACTAGCTACCGAAGTAGCTCGGGAGCCCATCGATGGTCTTGCCCTGATGGAAATTCCCGCAGTCGCCCTCGACTTATTAATGTCCTCCCTGAACTTCTTTACAGCTGAGAACGGAGCTTTACCCATCGATCTTTTACGATAATCTCTAGCTTCAAATTCAGCCTTCCTCTTCTCCTTTCCATGTTCTTCCGCCTTGCAGGCTCGTTCGACTAGTGTTACGAATTCTTTTATTTCCAAAATACCCATTAGTAGCTTTAAATCTTCATTCAATCCTTCCTCGAATCTTTTGCACATAGCAACCTCATCAGCTACACACTCCCGGGCATACCTACTAAGTCTTACGAATTCATGTTCGTATTCAGATATAGTCATACGGCCTTGCTTGAGTTCCAAGAACTCCTTACGCTTCTGATCAATGAACCGTTGGCTAATAAATTTCTTTCGGAATTCCGTTTGAAAGAAGTCCCAAGTTACTTGCTCGTTCGGGACTATGGAAATCAAGGTCCTCCACCAATAGTAGGCTGAGTCTCGCAACAAAGATACAGCACATTTTAGACATTCGTCAGGTGTGCATGACAATTCATCGAACACCCGAATGGTGTTATCAAGCCAGAACTCGGCCCTTTCGGCATCATCAGTTACTATGGCCTTGAACTCCTCAGCCCCACGCTTCCTAATCAAGTCTACAGGTGGCTTACTCAGCCTCACAGGATCAGCGACTGATGGCATTACAGGCTCTTGGGGTGGATTATTCAAATTTGGGAATTGTTGGATAGCCGGGTTGGTTCGGGCATATTGCGCGACCCACTCATTCATCATGGTAAAGAAGGCCTGTTTAGCCCCCTCACCTTGATTATTCGCAGATGACTGAGGTTCAACAGGCGGCGTCCCTTGTGCAGGAGCAGCCGCTACACTCTCAACGTCATCCGCTAGGGTTCTTTCTTCACCGGGGTCCATTTACTAATCAAAACAAAAACATTTCAACCGTCGGAAGTCATCACACATTTAAACATTAACATTCGGCATGTATAGCTAGACTCATACGCGCTATGGTAGTCCTAGAACCGACTAAACCATAGCTCTGATACCAATCAAATGTAACACCCCAAACCCGAAACCGACACCGGAGTCGAACACGAGGTGTTAACTGACTTTAACCCCTTATAAAATTTATTTCCGTTACAATCAAACGACTAAACGGCCTTTCACCCATCCTACGATAAATTTTATGTACGTGACTTCAAGTATATTTGTCACATAGGTTCAAACTTACCGAGCTCAACACCAAGTATAAGCATAGCACCTATTAGCCACGTACTCAAGACACTTACCCGATCCGCTGTCCGCGATCGACTCAATAGTGTCGCACACATAGTGTCCATAATGATTCACGAATGTATATTGAGTCCGCACACTCAGTGCTATATAATCAACTCGCACACTTAGTGCTACGTAATCAAATCGCACACTTAGTGCTACATAGTCAAACTCGCACACTTAGTGCCGCATGGTCAATTCGCACACTTAGTGCATCATATTTATTTCGCACACTTAGTGCAACATAGTCAAATCGCACACTTAGTGCTATACAATTTAATCCCGCGCACTTAGCGCCAATCTCATGGTCATAAATGGTTATACCCGCACGTTTAGTGCCGAGATCAACAACTCAGTACATCTTACCTCTTTTCTTTTCATTCAACAATTTCATCATCACATACGTTCATGCATATATATATATGTATATTTATTCATTCCATTCAGCATCAATACATAAACATTATGACCATTTGAAATAATGCCAACTACATGCTTAATGACTTACCTCGTGTTGGGTAAGACGGTTCCAACTCGGTTACTCGATGACCTTTTCTTTGCCTTTGCTCGATTCACCTCCTTTAACTCCTTGAGCTAAATCTAACAAATTTAACTCATTAAAGTCTCATTTTGGTAGCTTAAGGCCGAATATGACAAGGAGTTTGATGGGTCATATGGCCACCTTTTAGCTCAAATACACAATGGTCATATGCATTTTTTAATCACATCAAATGATTCAATACAATTCACTCGAACATCAAAAGAGAACCTCAAGGTACTTAGTCCATATACACATTAGACATTAGAGTCACATATGTACGAATTCACGAATCGAATTCGACATATTAGCTAATTTTCCCTTTAGCCGAACCTTCTAAGTCAAGATAAAGCCATCAACATGCTTACCTTTGGCCGAACATACACATCAACTTAGGTGCTCATTTATGTGGCCGAACACACACATGTCTATGTTAAGGCCGATTGCAACACTCAATACATTCTACAAGTATGGACACTTGCATTGACTAAACACCATTTCTATTATTTTTACTCCAAAGCCGAATGCCTCTCAAGCCCTAAGCTCATGATCCTTTCATCATTAAGCAAGTGTTATAGCACAACTAACATCCATTTTCAATTTGAACACCAACATAAAAATATTAAACATGAAAATCCATAGCCGAAACCTATACATGACATTACTCATTCCACCCATCGAAACAATATTTGTTCAAGACATCAAGCATTTTTATTTGGGTATTACATATATGAGCATTTAGAATTTATATTTTTAGCAAGATCAATTTCTTTCCTCAACACATTCTTCATCAAAACTTAAAGGAAGTAATCAAATTTCCTTCTTTAATAGCCATAGCCGAATGCTCCATCCATCCATCAAAGTTAAAAATTTTGCATGGTCTAAGTAAGAACCATGATAATTAACCTAAAACAAGCTAAAATTTCACAACTTTAACACAATATACTAACCTTATTAAGCATTCAAATGGCCGAAAGTTCTTTGCCCCTATTCCTTCCTTCAATTCGGCCAAGAAGACAAGGATGAAGCCTTTTTTTTTCATTTGCTTTCTTTTTATTCTTTTCTTTTATTCATTAAATCCCACAACCCCATATCAATTTCACAAATATATTGCCCATCATCAACCCACCTTGGCCGGCCACTATAAGGAAATTGGGCAATTTGACATGCAAGTCCACCTTTGTGTTGACATGCACTAATAAGCCCTTTAAAATTAGCCAAGAACACCCAAAACGCCCAAAATCTGATACCAAATGATACAAGAATGCGCGCAGACCAAGATCGAGTTGCCAAGTCACGAGAAACTCCTACGAAAGGGCCTAGACAAATAGATCTGAAAACAGAAACAAAGATTAAGATTAAACCAAATCAGATTTGAATTTAAAATTCCCAAATTCAATTAAAAGAGCAGCAAGAAGAAAAGAAATAGAATCGATGAATCAAACGAAATTGAGAAGAAAGAAAAGATGCGAATCTGCCAAGGAATTGATTCGGCCAAGAATGCCCAATTTCCAGTAATCAATTGATTCCCAAATTGAAAGAGATCCAATCGGCCAAACCCTAGGAATTGGGAGTTTTTTTAGAACGACTCTTTGCTGCCAATGAATGATGATTTAATTCGATTCTTTGAGTTGAATATGGCTGGAAAGACACAAGAAGAACAGCAAACAAATGAGATAAAGAATCGGCATAAGTAGGAATAAAGAAATAAAACGAAACAGCAAGAAATAAAGAAAGTCCTAAAGATCCTTGAAATCCCGAAAGATTTCACAAATCCCTTCAAACGGCTCTAATCTCCCCTCCAAAGAATATCAATGGCAAGAAGAAGGTTGAAGATGGCTCCCACAATCAAAAGATTGTTAAAACAACTTCTAAAGAAAACTCAAGAGAGAAATCTTGGAGAAAACTCAAAGAAAATTCTGCTCTCAACAAATCTAAAATTTTAATAATAATGATAAGTGTTTAACAAGGTGGACAGCCATGCCTTTAAATAAGCCTTATAACTAGTCCTAATCTAATTAGAAAACTAAAATAAAAAAAACTCCTAATTATTTTAATATGGAAATTCGGTCAAAGGTTATTTTATCTGGGACTCTTGGACTGAATATTGACATAAAAATTTAGACTAAGTAAATAAATAAATAAATAAATAAAAATAAAAATAAAACTTTACAACTTGGGCCACTTTGACAATTTGGCCTGATTTTCAACTAAGTATGGATGGATTTCTTGATTGGGCTGGGAATTTGCTTATTGGGCCTCGCCTTCAAGAATTTGGGCTTTTGTGACTCGTATCAACTTGCCTTTGTAATTCCTTTGTCTCCTCGAGATTGCATCTATAGGCTGGTCGATTTGGGATTGAAGCTCCGGGTACTAAGTCAATTTGATGTTCTATCCCTCGTAAAGGTGGTAAACCTTTAGGGGCCTCACTAAAAACATCCTCATAATCCTGCAAAAGAGATTGAAACACACTAGGAAAATTTTCGTTAATGTTAGATAAAGATAAATAATTTTGCCTAAACCTCACAAGGATACAAGGCTGTTTATTAAGTAGGGCTCTCTTCACATCTTTTTTTGTTGCCAAAAGATTTTTTTCGCTCATTTTACCACTAGAGGGTTCACTCACCTTTGGGCTTTTTAAGTTTTGACTTTTTTCACTACTATTAGACTCTTTTCTCTCTGTCTTTTGTACTTGCTCTTTCTCCCTTACCCCCTCATAAAATTTTATCATCCTCAATTGATCTTTATATACATCAGTAGTATTTAAAGGAGCAAAAGTGAATTTCTTACCTTTAAATACAAGGGAGTATCGATTAAGTTTACCTTGGTGTGTAACATCGCGATCAAATTGCCAAGGTCGTCCAAGGAGCAAGTGTGCCGCATGCATTGGGACTACATCACACCATAGGTCATCCTCTGATACGGCTGTGGCTAAGGAATCAACTAAGGATGCCAACGAGCCCTTGGTGCTTCCAACGGGTCCTATAACCCGTGCTCGAGCTAAAAGATTTAAGGAAGGAATTTCGGCATTCATTAATGGAATTTAGTGCAATATCGTGGCTGGACAACTTGATATCAATGAACTGAGCAAACCATGCAATATACTTCAAGTTCAACCAGCTCAAATTTAGCTCGAGGAGCTCACCTTTTAGTTTGTTGATTTGTTGGAATAAATAAATTTAGTTGCTGATTAGTTAAATAATTAATTAGTTTAAGGTTAATTAAAAATCTGGACATATTAAATATTGATGTGTTTTATTTTTTAATGCATGTTCTTAATATGTCCAAGTTTATTACATGAATTAATGGTGTCCTAAGTCCAGCCAAATTAATGATTAAATAATTAAGTTGTCCAATTCTTGAACATGTTTTTAATTTGTCCTATGGGCTGCCGAATTTAATGCATGGATTTTTAGTGTTAATTGCTACCATATTAATGTGTCTAAATTGCATTTAATTTGTTGAATGAATTTGCTGCAGGTACACTAAATTGGGACGTCCTAGGTGCATGAAAAACTTAAAGAAGATGTGCTGACTTTTGAAGACTCCAAAGTGACCATTCAGCTAAAGTTTGCCAATTTTTCAAGATGACTATTCGGCAATTGTGCTGCTGATTTCTTTTCCCAAGCTAACTTTTCAGCTAGTTAAATTTCTTTCACATGCTGAAGCTATTCGGTTCTAAGTGTTCACACATTTGGGACTTTTCAAGACCGAGTGTTCACACATGGAGGCTGTTCCTTTCAAGGTTTTCACATTACAAAAAGGCTGATCAGTAGCTCCTTAATTGCTGGTCACTTTTCAGCAATAGTTGCATTATAAATGAGCTCATTAAGCATGTTAAATGAATCAAGCTGCTGCCATGCACATCTCCAAGTTTCCAAGTCCAATGTTTGCTCTAGAAGCTGCCCATTCAAGCTCCCATTCGGCTGAATCTTATTCACTAATTAAATAAATTCATTTACTTAGTTTTTAAGATTTCAGGTGGCTATTCGGCTAGCCTAGTCATTTGCCTATAAATTGTGTTGATTTTATTTTGTAAGCAACTTTTTGAACATTATCGAATTGCTGTCAAATTGTTGAGAGAACTCTTCTCTTAAATTTCGTCCAAAAACTTCGTTGGCTTATCTAATTAGTTAGTGGCGTCAACCCGTTTTTGTTCAACCAAACTCATCACGATATCGTGTGGCGTTCATTCTAAAATATACCAAGGTTCCTATCTATTATTGATAGTGGGTCGAGGTTTTCCAATCCATCTCATATCAACTTAAGAACCTATAAGTTTTGGGTCAATCTTCAAATGAAGTATTGGTTCACTCTTGTTCCCAAGTTATCATTCTAAATTCAAACACCGAGTTTCCTTTTCTTTCATAGCCGAACCTCATACAAATAATTAGCCTTCTTTCATAAACCTATCCTTTGACACCTATAAACCCTATTTAGCCCATATCCGACTTCAATTCAAACTCCAACGATTCTTCTTTGATTTAACGATCGAGCAACTATACGACTTCGAATAATCAACGAGGTCGGGGCGTATCATCTGGTATCAGAGCTGGTTAAAACGAGAAGAACGGACGTTCGAGAAGAGCCGGAGTAAGTAGATTCGTGAAAAAAAAATTTTGAAAAAAAATCGAAAAAAAAATCAAAGAAAAAATTAATTGAAAAAAAAATTGTATACGGTCTAGGTGCGGACGAAAAGAACGTGAAAGTCTGGAGAGGCTTCAACAAAAATTTTTCCAAAATCACATTCTACACTCTTTGATATCCCTCTTGGTGAAATTTCCCGCTATTAAAAAATTTTTTTTTGTTTTTCGATTCATTTCATTCTAGTCATTCCCGATCAAAATTTCTTTTCCATCCCCATCACTTACGCCACATTTAATACCCAACAAATCATTCTTTCAGCCTACCCTACATCCTTTACATATTTTCCTTTGCAACACTTTTGAAACCGGCCCCTAACCTAGAAGATTAAGTTTTACGGAGTTTTATACGAAATCACAAGAGAAGATACGAGCGGAAAAAGGCTTGAGTGTGTGAGCTCAATAGAGGGGAGGTAAAAGCCATTAAAGAGTGTAAACACGAGTGGAGTGCCGAATTATCTTTCTTTTTGAGTGACTTGGGAGTTTTTGTTGTGAGGTTATAATTTTGTATGTCAAGAAGCCCTAAGAGAAGCATGGCGGAAAGGTAACCTATTCGGAATGTGCCGGACTTGAATTTGCAAGCAATGTTACGTGAGATGGAATGACTGCTCGATCAAAAACTGGAACCAATTCAAGAAAGAATTGATCATGTAGAAGGAAGAGTCCAACGAAGAAGAACCCCCTTAAGCCCTCCAAGAAATCGAAGACGGCAAGCTGATTTAGAGGATGAATCTCCCGAGCAAAGTGACGCTAAAAGTGAACATGGGTCCAATGCAAGTGGACAACGAAGAGTCCAACAAAATTATCCTCAACGAGAACGAGGCCGAATAGATGACGATTTGAGGAACATAAAAATGTCCATTCCCCCATTCCAAGGCAAATCTGATCCGGAGGTGTACTTAGAATGGGAAAAGAAGATCGAGTTAGTTTTCGAATGTCATAACTAATCAGAAAGCAAGAAGGTGAAGTTGGCGGCCATTAAATTCTCTGATTATGCAATGATCTGGTGGGATCAACTAATCTCGAGCCGAAGAAGGAACGGGGAGCGGCCAATCAACACATGGGCCGAAATGAAAGCCTTGATGCGCAAAAGGTTCATTCCTTCATACTATCATCGAGAGTTGCACCAAAAACTACAACACCTTTCGCAAGGAAATTGAAGCGTGGATGATTATTTTAAAGAAATGGAGGTGGCCATGATTCGAGCCAACATCGAAGAGGACCGGGAGGTTACCATGGCAAGGTTTTTGGCTGGATTAAACAAAGATATTGCCAACGTAGTTGAACTTCATCATTATGTTGAAATCGAAGAAATGGTACATATGGCCGTCAAGGTAGAAAAACAACTTAAAAGAAAAGGTCCTATGCATGGAGCTTATCCAAATTCATCTCCTACCCCAAAATGGAGTCAAGGACCTGGTAGGAAAGAGAATTCTATTCGAGCACAAGATCCATTGCCGATTCCAAAAGCCCCTAAACCAAGTGGAGAGGCGAGCAAAAGCAATAATGAAGCTGGGCGCAATTCTACTCGAGACATTAAGTGTTTCAAATGTCTCGGGCGAGGCCATATAGCAAGTCAATGCCCAAATCGTCGGGTGATGACCTTGAAGTCTAATGGTGAAATCGAATCTGAAGATGAGGAAGAGAATGATCTCGATCATCCTACCGATGAAGAAAGGGAGGAAGAACTTGAATTTGCTATTGAAGGAGAGTTATTCGTGGTAAAACGAAGTTTGAGTATTCAAAGCATCGAAGATGAACAACAATGCGAGAACATCTTCCATTCGAGATGCCTAATTCAAGGTAAGGTCTGTAGTTTGATTATTGATGGGGGAGTTGCACAAACGTCGTTAGCAGCATGCTCATAGAAAAACTCGGATTACCGACGACGAAACACCCTCAACCTTATAAACTACAATGGCTAAATGATGGTGGTGAATTGAAGGTCACCAAACAAGCCGTCATCTCTTTCTCTATAGGCAAATATGGCGATGAAGTTGTTTGCGACGTAGTCCCGATGCATGCAGGTCATCTCCTCTTGGGAAGGCCATGGCAATTTGATCGACGAGCCATTCACAACGGCTACACCAACAGATATACTTTTGAGTACCATGGCAAGAATGTGACTTTGGCTCCCATGACTCCCAAACAACGAGGATCAAGTACAATTGAAAATTTCTGTTCAGCAAATGAAGACAAAGGAACAAAAAGAAAAGATGGAAAAAGAAAAAAAGAGTGAGAAAACAAAAAGAAAAAGTGAGTTGAAATTGAGAGATAAAAGCAAAGAAAATGAGGTGAAAGTGAGTGATATACAAAAAGAGCAAGAAGAGCGAAGAATTGAAAAATTGAGTGTTTTTGCTAAGGAGCGAGAGATTAGGAAATCTTTGCTTCTTCGTCAACCGATGCTTTTTCTTATGTATAAAGAAAGTTTATTTAACACTAACGAATTGGAAGCTACACTTCCATCTTCTATTGTTTCCTTGTTGCAGGACTTTGAAGACGTGTTCCCGGAAGATGTCCCTAGTGGCTTCCCCCTCTTCGAGGTATTGAACACCAAATCGACTTCATTCCCGGAGCAACAATACCGAATCGCCCTGCATATCGTAGTAACCCTGAAGAGACCAAGGAGTTGCAACAACAAGTGGCCGAATTGATGGAAAAGGGCTACATACGGGAAAGTCTAAGTCCATGTGCTGTGCCCGTACTTTTGGTGCCAAAAAAAGATGGCACTTGGCGAATGTGCGTGGATTGCCGAGCAGTTAATAAGATCACCATCAAGTATAGGCATCCCATTCCGCGCCTTGATGACATGCTGGATGAACTTAGCGGGGCGCAACTCTTCTCCAAAATCGACCTTAAGAGCGGATATCATCAAATCCGGATGCGGGAAGGAGAAGAGTGGAAAATGGCTTTTAAGACCAAGCAAGGTTTATACGAGTGGCTTGTCATGCCATTCGGTCTAACGAACACACCTAGCACATTTATGCGTTTAATGAATTATGTATTACGAGCTTTTATTGGAAAATTTTGTGTTGTCTATTTTGACGATATTCTTGTCTATAGCAGGTCATTAGAAGATCACATAACACATTTGCGGGCTGTGTTGGAAGTGTTACGTAAGGAAACGTTATATGCCAACATTAAGAAATGTACTTTCTGTTCTGATCAAGTTGTTTTCTTAGGATTTGTTGTCAGCTCGAGGGGACTCGAAGTTGATCAAGAGAAGGTTAAGGCAATTCGCGAATGGCCAAGGCCCACGAGCATTAGTCAAGTTCGAAGCTTCCACGGCTTGGCAAGCTTTTATAGGCGTTTTGTTCCAAATTTCAGCATCGTTGCTGCTCCATTAACTAGTGTTATTAAGAAAAATTCAGCTTTCTTTTGGAGTGATGAACAAGAGCGTTCTTTTAATTTACTTAAGATCTTTTAACTAATGCCCCATTACTTGTTTTGCCAGATTTCAAGAAGAATTTTGAAATAGAGTGCGATGCCTCGGGTTTAGGCATTGGAGCTGTGTTAATGCAAGAAGGTCGTCCGGTAGCCTATTTTAGTGAAAAGTTGAACGGGGCAACACTTAATTATCCTACCTACGACAAGGAGATGTACGCATTGATTCGAGCCTTGGAAACGTGGCAGCATTATCTGTGGCCCAAAGAATTCGTTATTCATACGGACCACGAGGCGTTAAAGCATCTCAAGGGACAACACAAGTTAAATAAACGACATGCCAAGTGGATGGAGTTCTTGGAATCTTTTCCATATGTTATCAAATACAAGCAAGGTAAAGACAATGTCGTAGCAGATGCGTTGTCCAGAAGGTATGTTCTTTTAAATTCGCTTGAATCAAAATTAATGGGATTTTCGTATTTGAAAGACTTATATGAAATGATCCTGACTTTGCTGAAATGTACAAAGCTTGTGAAACTGGATTGTGTGAGAAATTTTATCGCTTAAATGATTATCTTTTTCGAGAAGGAAAACTCTGTATTCCTCAAGGCTCTATACGGAGTGTTTTAGTGAATGAGGCACATAGCAGAGGCCTCATGGGTCATTTCGGAGTTGCAAAGACATTAGCCACTTTGCGTGAGCATTTCTATTGGCCAAAGATGAAAAGAGACATGGAGCGAGTTTGTGACCGATGTATCACCAGCAAAAGGGCCAAGTCGAAAGTCAAGCCACACGGGTTGTACACTCCTCTACCCATTCCCGAAGGGCCTTGGATCGACATATCAATAGACTTTGTTCTAGGCCTTCCTAGAACTAAAAATGGCAAAGATTCAATATTTGTGGTTGTAGATCGGTTGATAGAGAGGTTGCGCGCGGACCAAGATCGAGTTGCCAAGTCACGGGAAACTCCTACGAAAGCTCTAAACGAACAGATCTGAAATCAAACAAAGAACGATATTAAATCTGGAAAATTAAAATCTGGAATAAGAACCCTAAAAATCAGCAAGATTTAATCAAGGAACGAAACACTTATGAAAGAGGTTTCTTGAAACCAAGAACACGAAATTGATTCCCAAGAATGAACTCCCACAAGCCGAATCTGTCAAAGAACACCAAATCAGCAAGCAAATTAGATCGACCAGAATTTCTTGAAACAAATTAGGGTTTATGCGTCAATGAGAAAGAAAGAAATTGAAGGCATAAAACGGCTATTGAGGCTGAGAAAGCGAGGGCGATCTGCTCAATTGACCACCACGAAAGTTTCCCCTAAGTTTCCACAACCAAATTCACCCAAGAAGAGTAAGTGTGCATTCGGCAAGAACCCTAGAATTTGGGGATTTAGGGCTGATTGTCGAACTCCAGCAAAAAGTGAAATTGATCAATTCTTTAAGATAAACGAGGGCTGGAAACACAAATAAAACAACAAATAGATTAGAATTGAGATTCGACACAAGTAGAATTAAATAAAAGAAATTGAACAGCAAAAATTAAAGGATAAGTCCTAAAGATCCTTGAAATCCCAAAAGATTTCACAAATCTCTTCAAACGGCTCTAATCTCCCCTCCAAAGAATATCGATGGCAAGAAGAAGGTTGACGATGGCTCCCACAATCAAAAGATTGTTAAAACAACTTCTAAAGAAAACTCAAGAGAGAATTCTTGGAGAAAATCCCAAAGAAAATTCTGCACTCAACAAATCTAAAATTTGATAGAAAAAATAATAATAAGATGTTTTTACAAAGGGTGGCTGGCCAATGCTTATATAGGCCTCCAACAAATCCTAATTTCACAAGTAACTAATAAAAAATTAAACCTAATTAATAAAATAACAAGGTAAATTCGGCCATGCACTTATATGGGCTGTTTTGGGCCGAATTTTACATGTAATACTCCTAAAGATTAAAAAATTAAATTAAACAAGTAAGATGTTTACAAATTGGGCCCTTTGACATTTTGGCCTGATTTTCAACTAAATATGTATGGATTTCTTGATTGGGCTGGGAATTTGCTTATTGGGCCTCGCCTTTAAGAATTTGGGATTGTGATCCATCTCCTACCGAAACTGGGTTTTTGACGCTCGTAATGGAGTTCCAACGCGCTTTGGCTGCAAGATTCGGTTTCTTGGACCAAGATTTCCAAGATTTGAAATCTTGATTTTCTTGATTCTTGAAATCGCTCCGAACAGCAAAATTGGGCCAAGATTCGATTTCTTGATTTTCTTGAAAACAAGAAAGTGAATCTTGATTTTCTTGATTTGAGCCCATCACCTTCTTAAGCTTGGGTTGGGCCTTTGTGACTCGTATCATTCCCCCCTTCCTCAAAAAGGTTCGTCCTCGAATCTAAAAAAATCAAATGAACTCGACTTTCCTTGATCGAACGGACTAATGGCAATTGAGTCCACTGAAAAGAATAGCCATGAAATAGTAAGTAGCAACGCAAACAAGCTTGTAGTCCAATTATAAGCATAATAGAACAGGTATAAACCATGTGAATGGACAGATTCAGATTACCATGCCTTAATTGACGGTCTAGAGATTCACTCACACATGCATTATCAAAAACAAGAATCTTTTTATCAACCGTCAAAATAGATTTATCATCAATAAATAAAATAGGACAGTCAAGCACGTTTCGATCTAAGTGTTCATCAACACGATCTTTGTCGCTATCCGAGGAGTACAAAAGTGTTTCAAAGGTTTCAAGCATCTTACCTTGATAAGCAAAAGAATAAGGGTCGATTTTACCTTTTTCATTTAAAACAAACCTTCGTTCATCGGGGGCATAGTGTAGTCGAATCTCCGTTGTTGAGTTAACCTTTGTCAAATGGAACTCAAACTTCATGTACAACCACATAAACTGTTTAAGGCACGAATATAAATTGAAAACAAATTTGGAAAATTTCGTTACCTTATTCTCCAAAACAGATTTGGACAAATTCGAGGATTTTACACAAGGTAAATCAAGAGAATAACAAATCACACTTCTTTTCGTAATGACTTTATCAACCACAATCGAAAAGTAACAATTAATCGGATCAAAATGAGGGGATCTTTTAAGAACTAAGTCACCAAAGTTTTATCAATAATTTTCAAATCTGCACTGGACTCAGTTTCTAAAATTTCCTTACCTCGCTTACCTTCGGGATCATGTAGTGTGATTTCATCTTTGCCTAAGTTGATCGTATGAAAGCGTCTTTCATTTGAGAGGTATTGAAGTTGAAAGTTATCTTTCGATCTTTCGGGAACCTGAAAAGTAGCAACACAAGAAAAATTCATATCTTGGTTAGTGGAAACATTCCTCACTACCCTTTCCACTTGGTTAGTGGAAAAATTCATTCTCTTTTTCTTTTTCCTCACTTGTTTTAACAGAATTTTTCAGTTTGATTTGGTCCTCATGGACTTGTTCCGGAGTGAGCGGCACTAAGGTGAGTTTCTTTCCTTGATGCTTGAAAGAATACCTATTGGTACGACCATCGTGAGTGACTTTTCGATCCAGTTGCCATGGTTCTCCTAGCAACAAATGGCAGGCTTGAATAGGCATTACGTCGCACACAACTTCGTCTTGATACTTACCGATAGAAAAGACAATGCGCAGTTGTTGAGTGACCCTAAATTGGCCTTCGTTGCTAAGCCCTTGTAGTTGATAAGGTTGTGGATGCTTGGTAGTGGTTAAGCAAAGCTTTTCCACCATCGTCGTGCTGGCTATGTTCGAGCAACTTTCACCATCAATAATAACTCTACAAAGCTTACCTTGTACATGGCAGCGAGTATGAAAGAGATGTTCTCGTTGCTGCTCGCTCTTTGGTTTTGCCAAAGATGATTGTCCACGATCATGAAAATCATCATCCATTCTAGGGACACGTTGAGGGCTGCACCTATGGGGCTGGTTATCCCTATCTTCCTTAATTGGATCTCGATATTGATGTTTTTGATTCACTCGTACCTCATTCAAAGTAGTATTCAATGCTTGAAGTGTAGCATTTATTTGTGTGATTGCAGCAGTATGTCCGTCTAACTGTTGTTGGACTTTCATAAGTGCATCATTATTATCACCTTTAGACATCTTCAAAACTTGTAAAAAATAAACACTCAACACTCAAAAATAAAAGTTAGCAAACCTCACCATTAATCACTCAAAAAGAAAAATCAAATTCTCAATGAGGTCGAATTCAATCTTGTGAGTTCTTTATCAGAGTTTATATCAACCAATTAGAGAGTGTGAACCAAACTACCAAAGAATCCTAATTTGCACTAGGATGCCAAAAACGGACGAGACACCAACTGATTTGTGTTGCACCGAGGAAGAATTGTGCACACTTTAAAAATCCTACTAACACAAGAAACAAGAAGGTGTTAGATAGTGTAAAGGAAAAATAAAGGCAAACAAATGAAAACCTACAGCTAAGAATCAATAAAAATTGCTGAAAACAGAAAACCCGAAAAACTGCGGAGTAACTTGACAACTTCGTTTGAGGTGTTCCCGATCTCTAAAAATCATGAAATTAAATCTGGAATGTCCTTATATATTTATTTTTTGATCTGGAAAGTTTGGGCACCAAATTCAACCCGCTGAATCTTTTTTTAAATTTTTATTGAATTTCGTATTTTTTGATTTTTTTGACTTTTTTGACTGATTTTTTTGCGGGATTCATTTTTTTATATTCAATCACAGTGCCAAAAATGTGTATGTAAAATTTTAGATCAATCAGACAACGTTTACCCAATCAAATGAATTTTTTTTGAACAATTTTTCTGGGTAAAACTGCTGTTTGTGCTTTAAAAAATAGAGATCAGTTTAGAAATCAACCAAGAACACCCAAAACGCCCAAAATCTGATACCAAATGATAAAGGAGTTGCGCACGGACCAAGATCGAGTTGCCAAGTCACGGGAAACTCCTACGAAAGCTCTAAATGAACAGATCTGAAATCAAACAAAGAACGATATTAAATCTGGAAAATTAAAATCTGGAATAAGAACCCTAAAATCAGCAAGATCTAATCAAGGAAAGAAACACTTATGAAAGAGGTTTCTTGAAACCAAGAACACGAAATTGATTCCCAAGAATGAACTCCCACAAGCCGAATCTGTCAAAGAACACCAAATCAGCAAGCAAATTAGATCGACCAGAATTTCTTGAAACAAATTAGGGTTTATGCGTCAATGAGAAAGAAAGAAATTGAAGGCATAAAACGGCTATTGAGGCTGAGAAAGCGAGGGTGATCTGCTCAATTGACCACCACGAAAGTTTCCCCTAAGTTTCCACAACCAAATTCACCCAAGAAGAGTAAGTGTGCATTCGGCAAGAACCCTAGAATTTGGGGATTTAGGGCTGATTGTCGAACTCCAGCAAAAAGTGAAATTGATCAATTCTTTAAGATAAATGAGGGCTGGAAACACAAATAAAACAACAAATAGATTAGAATTGAGATTCGGCACAAGTAGAATTAAATAAAAGAAATTGAACAGCAAAAATTAAAGGATAAGTCCTAAAGATCCTTGAAATCCCAAAAGATTTCAAAAATCTCTTCAAACGGCTCTAATCTCCCCTCCAAAGAATATCGATGGCAAGAAGAAGGTTGAAGATGGCTCCCACAGTCAAAAGATTGTTAAAACAACTTCTAAAGAAAACTCAAGAGAGAATTCTTGGAGAAAACCCCAAAGAAAATTCTGCACTCAACAAATCCGAAATTTGATAAAAAAAATAATAATAAGATCTTTTTACAAAGGGTGGCTGGCCAATGCTTATATAGGCCTCCAACAAATCCTAATCTCACAAGTAACTAATAAAAAATTAAACCTAATTAATAAAATAACAAGGTAAATTCGGCCATGCACTTATATGGGCTGTTTTGGGCCGAATTTTACATGTAATGCTCCTAAAGATTAAAAAATTAAATTAAACAAGTAAGATGTTTACAAATTGGGCCCTTTGACATTTTAGCCTGATTTTCAACTAAATATGTATGGATTTCTTGATTGGGCTGGGAATTTGCTTATTGGGCCTCGCCTTTAAGAATTTGGGCTTGTGATCCATCTCCTACCGAAACTGGGTTGTTGACGCTCGTAATGGAGATCCAACGCGCTTTGGCTGGAAGATTCGGTTTCTTGGACCAAGATTTCCAAGATTTGAAATCTTGATTTCTTGATTCTTGAAATCGCTCCGAACAGCAAAATTGGGCCAAGATTCGATTTCTTGATTTTCTTGAAAACAAGAAAGTGAATCTTGATTTTCTTGATTTGAGCCCATCACCTTCTTAAGCTTGGGTTGGGCCTTTGTGACTCGTATCATCAGTTTTCCAAAATGGCACACTTTACTGCTTGCAATAAAACTGATGACGCTTCTCATATTGCTAATTTGTTTTTCAGGGACGTGGTACGCTTACATGGAGTGCCTAAGACAATTATCTCCGATCAAGATACTAAATTTTTGAGTCATTTCTGGAGAACACTTTGGGGGAAGATAGGTACAAAGCTTTTGTTCTCGACCACTTGCCATCCTCAAACGGAAGGGCAAACCGAAGTAGTGAATCGAGTCTTGTCGACGTTGTTACGAGCCATCATTCGGAAGAACCTCAAAACATGGGAGAAGTGCCTACTGCACATAGAGTTTGCATACAACCGTTCTATTCATTCAGCAACTCAACATTCTCCCTTTGAAATCGTCTATGGATTCAATCCTTTGACACCACTAGATTTAATTCCATTGCCTAATGAACAAATTGTGAATGCAGATGCAAAACGAAAGGCTGAATTTGTGAAGGACTTACACCAAAAGGTGCGAAAGAACATTGAAGAAAGGACTAGGAAATATGTGCAAAAAGCCAATAAAGGTCGAAAGCGAATCATCTTTGAGCCTGGAGACTGGGTTTGGGTACACATGAGGAAAGAAAGGTTCCCGGCCCAACGAAGATCTAAACTACTGCCAAGGGGTGATGGTCCTTTTCAAGTTTTGGAAAGGATCAATGACAACTCTTATAAACTCGACCTTCCCGGTGAGTATAGTGTGAGTGCTAGCTTTAATGTTTCTGACCTATCTCCTTACGATGTAGGTGACGACTTGAGGACAAGTCGTTTCGAAGGGGGAGGGGATGATACTGCTGTGGCTAAGGAATCAACTAAGGATGCCAACGAGCCCTTGGTGCTTCCAACGGGTCCTATAACCCGTGCTCGAGCTAAAAGATTTAAGGAAGGAATTTCGGCATTCATTAATGGAATTTGGTGCAATATCGTGGCTGGACAACTTGAGATCAATGAACCGAGCAAACCATGCAATATACTTCAAGTTCAACTAGCTCAAATTTAGCTCGAGGAGCTCACCTTTTAGTTTGTTGATTTGTTGGAATAAATAAATTTAGTTGCTGATTAGTTAAATAATTAATTAGTTTAAGGTTAATTAAAAATCTGGACATATTAAATATTGATGTGTTTTATTTTTTAATGCATGTTCTTAATATGTCCAAGTTTATTACATGAATTAACGGTGTCCTAAGTCCAGCCAAATTAATGATTAAATAATTAAGTTGTCCAATTCTTGAACATGTTTTTAATTTGTCCTAGGGGCTGCCGAATTTAATGCATGGATTTTTAGTGTTAATTGCTACCATATTAATGTGTCTAAATTGCATTTAATTTGTTGAATGAATTTGCTGCAGGTACACTAAATTGGGACGTCCTAGGTGCATGAAAAACTTAAAGAAGATGTGCTGACTTTTGAAGACTCCAAAGTGACCATTCAGCTAAAGTTTGCCAATTTTTCAAGATGACTATTCGGCAATTGTGCTGCTGATTTCTTTTCCCAAGCTAACTTTTCAGCTAGTTAAATTCCTTTCACATGTTGAAGCTATTCGGTTCTAAGTGTTCACACATTAGGGACTTTTCAAGACCGAGTGTTCACACATGGAGGCTGTTCGTTTCAAGGTTTTCACATTACAAAAAGGCTGATCAGTAGCTCCTTAATTGCTGGTCACTTTTTAGCAATAGTTGCATTATAAATGAGCTCATTAAGCATGTTAAATGAATCAAGCTGCTGCCATGCACATCTCCAAGTTTCCAAGTCCAATGTTTGCTCTAGAAGCTGCCCATTCAAGCTCCCATTCGGCTGAAGCTTATTCACTAATTAAATAGATTCATTTACTTAGTTTTTAAGATTTCAGGTGGCTGTTCGGCTAGCCTAGTCATTTGCCTATAAATTGTGTTGATTTTATTTTGTAAGCAACTTTTTGAACATTATCGAATTGCTGTCAAATTGTTGAGAGAACTCTTCTCTTAAATTTCGTCCAAAAACTTTGTTGACTTATCTAATTAGTTAGTGGCGTCAACCCGTTTTTGTTCAACCGAACTCATGACGATATCGTGTGGCGTTCATTCTAAAATATACCAAGGTTCCTATCTATTATAGATAGTGGGTCGAGGTTTTCCAATCCATCTCATATCAACTTAAGAACCTATAAGTTTTGGGTCAATCTTCAAACGAAGTATTGGTTCACTCTTGTTCTCAAGTTATCATTCTAAATTCAAACACCGAGTTTCCTTTTCTTTCATAGCCGAACCTCATACAAATAATTAGCCTTCTTTCATAAACCTATCCTTTGACACCTATAAACCCTATTTAGCCCATATCCGACATCAATTCAAACTCCAACGATTCTTCTTTGATTTAACGATCGGGCAACTATACGACTCCGAATAGTCAACAAGGTCGAGGCGTATCATCCTCATAATTGCCGAGTTTAAAAGTGACCAAGGACTGTTTCGTAACTTTAACTTCGGAACATTCATTAAGGCACTGAAGGTGATATGGCTTAGGGTGTTTGGTGCAAGGCAACTTTAAAGAATCAACCAAATAGCTACTCACCACATTTGAGCAACTACCACTATCAATAATGAGTGAACATAAGTTACCTTTAATAAAACATCGAGAATGGAAAATATTGGCCCTTTGGCTATCATCATCTTTCATCTGAATGTTAAGGGTTCGACGAACTACAAGGCATTGAAAATCAGCAAAGTCCCCTTCTCTAGGTGGTTCAACCAACTCTTCGCCATTATCACTGTCATCAACAAGTTCTGGCATATCTGGATCTGTTTTATCAGAGTCGGAAGTATACTCACCATTATCTTTTAGAAGAAGGAATCTCGTGTTAGGGCATTCCCTACTATAATGACCACGCCCTTTGCACTTAAAACAATCAACCTCACGAGTCCTCTTCACACTCGAATCACCTAAATTGGGCTGCTTAGAAGGTGTTTGCGTTTTAACAGGAGCCCCTTTTTTCCAATCTAACTGCTTGTTACTCAAAGAAGACTTATTAGTAACAAAAGGTGGTTTTGAACTCTTAAAATCAGAATTGGAATTGTTACCTCGGTAATATTGTGAAGTAGAGAATGACCCAAACCTTTGTTCCTTTAATTGTTGCTCGATCTTAATGGCTTTGTGAACTGCTTCTTCCAAATCAATGTAAGTTTGTAGCCTCAATGTATTAGCTATCGGCCTGTTCAAACCATCAATGAATCGAACCATAGTTGTTTCTTCATCCTCCTCCACGTTAGCTCTCTGAATGAGCATATCCATCTCTTTAAAATATTCATCCACTGTCCTACTACCTTGGATAAGTCTTCTCAGCTTTGTTTTAATTTCTCTATAGTAGTGAGGTGGAATAAACCTTTTACGCATAATCTGTTTCAACTCATCCCATGTCGAAATCTCACCTTCATAATTCCAATGGCGGTTTACCCCAAGTTGAGTCCACCAACTTAATGCATAATCAAAAAATTCCAGTGTTGCTAACGCTACCTTTTCATCATCCGGACATTTATAGTACCGAAACATAAGTTCAATCTTAGATTCCCATTCACAATAAGCGCCAGGATCATTCTTACCACGAAATTGGGGAATTGTGAATTTCAGTTTTGCCAAAGAAGGTTGCCCACGATCATGAAAATCATCATCCATTCTAGTGACACGTCGAGGGCCGCGCCTCTGGGGTTGGTTATCCCTATCTTCTTTGATTGGATCTCGATATTGAGGTTCTTGATTCAATCGCACCGCATTGATGGTAGCAGTCAAAGCTCGAAGAGCAGCAGCCTGTTCATCCAACTGTTGTTGGAATTTTTTAAATATGTCACCATTATTATCACCTCTAGACATTTTTTTTAAAACCTGCAAAACACTCAACACTCAAAAATAAAAGTTATCAAACCTCACCGTTAATCACTCAAAAAGAAAAAATCAAATTCTCAATGAGGTCGAATTCAATCTTGTGAGTTCTTTATCAGAGTTTATATCAACCAATTAGAGAGTGTGAACCAAACTACCAAAGAATCCTAATTTGCACTTGGATGCCAAAAACTAACGAGACACCAATTGATTCGTGTTGCACCGAGGAAGAAGTTGTGCACACGTGTAAATCCTACTAACACAAGAAACAAGAAGGTGTTAGATAACGTAACGGAAGAATAAAAGCAAACAAATGAAAACCTACAGCTAAGAATCAATAAAAATTTCTAAAACCAGAAAACCCGAAAAACTGCGGAGTAACTTGACAACTTCGTTCAAGGTGTTCCTGATCTCAAAAAATCATGAAATTAAATCTGAATGTCCTTAAATATTTAATTTTTGATCTGGAAAGTTTGGGCACCAAATTCAACCCGCTGAATCTTTTTTTAAAATTTTATTGAATTTCGTCTTTTTTTATTTTTTTGACTTTTTTGATTGATATTTTTGCGGGATTAATTTTTTTATATTCAATCACAGTGCCAAAAATATGTATGTAAAATTTCAGATCAATTGGACAACGTTTACCCACTTAAATGAATTTTTTTCGAACAATTTTTCTAGGTAAAACTGCTGTTTTTGCTTTAAAAAATTGAGATCAGTTTAGAAATCAACCAAGAACACCCAAAACGCCCAAAATATGATACCAAATGATAGAGGAATGCGCGCGGACTAAGATCGAGTTGCCAAGTCACGGGGAACTCCTACGAAAACTCTAACGAACAGATTTGAAATCAAACAAAGAACGAGATTAAATCTGGAAAATTAAAATCTAGAATAAGAACCCTAAAAATCAGCAAGATATAATCAAGAAACGAAACACTTATGAAAGAGGTTTCTTGAAACCAAGAACACGAAATTGATTCCCAAGAATGAACTCCCACAAGCCGAATCTGTCAAAGAACACCAAATCAGCAAGCAAATTAGATCGACCAGAATTTCTTGAAACAAATTAGGGTTTATGCGTCAATGAGAAGAAAGAAATTGAAGGCATAAAACGACTATTGAGGCTGAGAAAGCGAGGGCAATCTGCTCAATTGACCACCATGAAAGTTTCCCCTAAGTTTCCACAACCAAATTCACCCAAGAAGAATAAGTGTGAATTCGGCAAGAACCCTAGAATTTGGGGATTTAGGGCTGATTGTCGAACTCCAACAAAAAGTGAAATTGATCAATTCTTTAAGATAAACGAGAGCTGGAAACACAAATAAAATAGCAAATAGATTAGAATTGAGATTCGACACAAGTAGAATTAAATAAAAGAAATTGAACAGCAAAAATTAAAGGATAAGTCCTAAAGATCCTTGAAATCCCGAAAGATTTCACAAATCTCTTCAAACGGCTCTAATCTCCCCTCCAAAGAATATAAATGGCAAGAAGAAGGTTGAAGATGGCTCCCACAATCAAGAGATTGTTAAAACAACTTCTAAAGAAAGCTCAAGAGAGAATTCTTGGAGAAAACCCCAAAGAAAATTCTGCACTCTAACAAACTAAAATTTAATGTATTGAATGATAATAAGATGTGTTTACAAAGGCTGGCTGGCCAATGCTTATATAGGCCTCCAACAAATCCTAATCTCACAAGTAACTACTAAAAAATTAAACCTAATTAATAAAATAACAAGGTAAATTCGGCTATGCACTTATATGGGCTGTTTTGGGCCGAATATTACATGTAATGCTCCTAAAGATTAAAAATTTAAATTAAACAAGTAAGATGTTTACAAATTGGGCCCTTTGACATTTTGGCCTGATTTTCAACTAAGTATGAAGAAATTTCTTGATTGGGCTGGATTTTGGTTATTGGGCCTCGCCTTCAAGAATTTGGGCTCGTGATCCATCTCCTACCAAAATTGGGTCGTTGACGCTCGTAATGGAGATCCAATGCGTTTTGGCTGCAAGATTTGGTTTCTTGGACCCATATTTCCAAGATTTGAAATCTTGATTTTCTTGATTCTTGAAATCTCTTCGAACAGCAACATTGGGCCAAGATTCGGTTTCTTGATTTTCTTGAAAACAAGAAAGTGAATCTTGATTTTCTTGTTCTCTCGTGTATGCATCTAAGGCCTTGCTAACAAGCTCTTGAATGGTCCCATTTAGTTTGGACCGCATTTGTCGGGCCTTTGATCTCGTTATTGGGCCTTGTGGCAATTTGAGCCCATCACGTTCTTGAACTTGGATTGGGCCTTTATGACTCGTATCAGGACGGCACATGCATGAATGGGAAAATGAAGTTGACTGCTGTTTGAAGTTTCCTAGGTGACCATTCAGCCGAATTTATTGCTTACACATTGCAGGATACATCATGGCTGTTCGGTTCAAGGTGTTCATATTCAAGGACTCTTCAAAACTTGGTTTTCCCACTCAAAATGACTATTCAGCATCTCCTTAACTGCTGGTAATTTTTCAGCAATGGTTGCCAATTAAATGAGCTCCTTTAAGCACATCAACCAAATGTAGCTGCTGCCATTTATTCACTCAAGTTCCAAGTTCAATTATCCATCTAGAAGGTGACTATTGGAGCTCCAAGTTCAGCCGAATCTAGCTAGTCCATTTAAGTGATTCATTTGCTTAATTTTTAAGTAATGTAAGTGACCATTCGGCTAGCTTAGGTGATTATTATAAATAGCTAAACTTTCACTTTGTAAAGGACTTTTGGACATTTTTAATTATCGAATTGCTGCCAAATTTGTGAGGCATTTTCTCTCAAATTTTGTACGAGACCTGTAAGACTTATCTAGCTCCTAGTGGCTTCTTTCCGAGTCTTATTTCGAACTTATCACTCCCTAAACCCAAGTGTGGCATTCACCCCCAAATACCTTTGGTTCATACTTTCCTAAGTGATACGGAGGTGCACGCGGACCAAGATCGAGTTGCCAAGTCACGAGAAATTCCTACAAAAGCTCTAATCGAACAGATCTGAAATCAAAACAAAGAATAAGATTAAAAACAAATCAGATCTGGAAATTAAGATCCCCAAAACAATCAAGAACAGCCGAGAATCAAAGATCTTATGAATAGATGTTTTCGGAATGCAAAAACACGAAATCGATCTCCAAGATTGATTTTCAACAAGCGAATCTGTCCAAGAACTAAACCGATGAATAAAGCCCCAAATTCCAGCAACTTGATTTTTTTCCCAAAATTCCAGCAACCTAAAATAGTCAGTTTTGACAAGAAGAATTCGACAAGATTAATTGGAAAAGATAAGTTTAGTCGAATTTGGCTACCAAGAATGAGTACCGATCGATCTTTTTGAGTAATAAAGATGGCTAGAAATTCACAAGAAGAATAAACAAGTTAGATCAAAAGAATCGGCATAAACAAAATTTAAAAGAAAAGAATGAATAGCAAGAAAGTAAATTGAAGTCCTAAAGATCCTTGAAATCCCGAAAGATTTCACAAATCTCTTCAAACGGCTCTAATCTCCCCTCCAAAGAATATCGATGGCAAGAAGAAGGTTGAAGATGGATCCCACAATCAAAAGATTGTTAGAACAACTTCTAAAGAAAACTCAAGAGAGAATTCTTGGAGAAAACCCCAAAGAAAATTCTGCACTCAACTAATCTAAAATTTGATAGAAAAAAATAATAATAAGATCTTTTTACAAAGGGTGGCTGGCCAATGCTTATATAGGCCTCCAACAAATCCTAATCTCACAAGTAACTAATAAAAAATTAAACCTAATTAATAAAATAACAAGATAAATTCGGCCATGCACTTATATGGGCTGTTTTGGGCCGAATTTTACATGTAATGCTCCTAAAGATTAAAAAATTAAATTAAACAAGTAAGATGTTTACAAATTGGGCCCTTTGACATTTTGGCCTGATTTTCAACTAAATATGTATGGATTTCTTGATTGGGCTGGGAATTTTCTTATTGGGCCTCGCCTTTAAGAATTTGGGCTTGTGATCCATCTCTTCGAACAGCAAAATTGGGCCAAGATTCGATTTCTTGATTTTCTTGAAAACAAGAAAGTGAATCTTGATTTTCTTGTTCTCTCGTGTATGCATCTAAGGCCTTGCTAACAAGCTCTTGAATGGTCCCATTTAGTTTGGACCGCAATTGTCGGGCCTTTGATCTCGTTATTGGGCCTTGTGGCAATTTGAGCCCATCACGTTCTTGAACTTGGATTGGGCCTTTATGACTCGTATCATTCCCCCCTTCCTCAAAAAGATTCGTTCTCGAATCTAAAAAATCAAATGGGGACAAGTCAGCCACATTAAAAGTAGAACTTGCATTGTACTCACCAGGTAGATCAATTTTATAGGCATTATCGTTGATCCGCTCGAGTACTTGGAAAGGCCCATCGCCCCTTGGGTCCAACTTAGTCTTCCTTTTTGTAGGAAATCGTTCTTTCCTCAAATGGACCCAAACCCAATCTCCGGGTTGTAGTACAACCCGTTTACGCCCTTTGTTTGCTTTGTTGGTGTTGGCGT
Organism: Gossypium hirsutum; assembly: GCF_007990345.1. Classification (NCBI taxonomy): domain Eukaryota; kingdom Viridiplantae; phylum Streptophyta; class Magnoliopsida; order Malvales; family Malvaceae; genus Gossypium; species Gossypium hirsutum. The sequence goes on from NC_053444.1 coordinate 26,286,250, forward strand.
CATTTGTTTTGGCTATTCGCTGTCTAGCCTTCTCATGTAAGGATTTCACCAACTCAGCTTTCTGTTCGCCATCTAAATTCATAACGTGTTCAAGAGGTAATGGCGCAAGATCAAGTACTGTTAGTGGGTTAAAACCATAAACAAGTTCAAATGGAGAATAACCAGTTGTAGAATGAAGAGATCTATTATATGCAAATTCAACAAATGGTAGGCATTCTTCCCAATTTCTAATGTTCTTTCCCACAATAGCTCGTAATAAAGTCCCTAAGATTCGATTAACTACTTCAGTTTGACCATCAGTTTGGGGGTGACATGTAGTAGAATAAAGCAATTTAGTACCAAGCTTACCCCACAATACCTTCCAAAAGTGGCTAAGGAATTTGACATCTCTATCAGAAACAATTGTTTTAGGGATGCCATGAAGTCTTACCACTTCTTTAAAGAATAAGTCTGCCACATGTGTAGCATCATCTGTTTTGTGACAAGGAATAAAATGTGACATCTTTGAAAACCTGTCAACAACAACAAATATACTATCTCTTCCTTTTTTGTTCGAGGCAAACCTAAAATAAAATCCATGGATAAATCTACCCAAGGTGAAGTAGGAATCGGTAGAGGAGTGTAAAGGCCATGAGGCATTACCTTAGATTTTGCTTGTTTGCATGTAATACACTTGGAACATACCTTTTCCACATCCTTCTTCATATGTGGCCAATGGAAGTGTTCTTGCAATATGTCTAGTGTTTTGGCCACTCCAAAATGTCCCATTAATCCCCCACTATGGGCTTCATGAATCAACAATTCTCTCATGGAACACTTTGGTATGCATAACCTGTTTAAACGAAAAAGAAAGCCATCTACAAGATAAAATTTTTCAAAAGCAGTATGTCCACAATTCTTATAGATATGGCTGAAATCAGTATCATCATCATATAACTCTTTAATATGTTCAAACCCTAAGACTTTAGCATTCAATGTAGTTATTAAAGTATATCGTCTAGACAAAGCATCTGCAACTACATTATCTTTACCTGTTTTATATGGAATCACATAAGGGAATGTTTCAATGAATTCTACCCATCGGGCATGTCTTTTACTCAACTTACCTTGTCCCTTTAACCATTTAAGAGACTCATGATCTGTATGTATGACAAACTCATTAGGCAGCAAATAATGTTGCCATACTTGAAGTGCACGAACTAATGCCAATAGTTCTTTGTCATAAGTCGAGTAATTTAACTGTGCACCGTTCAATTTCTCACTAAAATAAGCAATAGGTTGCTTATCTTGCATTAAAACGGCGCCGATTCCAATTCCTGAAGCATCACACTCAAGTTCAAAAGTTTTAGCAAAATCAGGTAATTTAAGCAAAGGAGCAGAACATAACTTAGCTTTTAGAGTTTGAAAAGCTTTTTCTTGGGTTTCACCCCATTTGAAACCCACTGATTTCTTTATAACTTCAGTCAATGGGGCAGCAAGAGTAGAGAAATCTTTCACAAATCGTCTATAAAAACTGGCTAAACCATGGAAAGATCTCACCTCAGTTACCGATTTAGGAGTCGGCCACTCCTTAATTGCCTTAACTTTGTCCCCGTCGACATGAATACCTTGAGCACTAACTATGAAACCTAAGAATATTAGTTTATCACAACAGAATGTGCATTTATCAAGGTTGGCAAATAATCTTTCAGTTCGTAGAATATCCAAAACGGTTCGAACATGGAAAACATGATCATCTAATGACTTTGAGTAAATTAAAATATCATCAAAGTAAACTACTACAAATTTACCCAAATGTAGCCTCAAAACATGATTCATTAATCTCATAAATGTACTAGGTGCATTAGTAAGGCCGAAAGGCATAACTAACCATTCATACAATCCAAATTTTGTTTTAAAGGCTGTTTTCCATTCATCCCCTTCCCTCATTTGAATTTGATGATAACCGCTTTTTAAATCAATTTTTGTAAATATTATTGAACCATGTAATTCATCAAGCATATCATCAAGTCTAGGGTTTGGGTGTCGATACTTTACCGTTATCTTGTTGATTGGGCGACAATCAACACACATACGAAACGTACCATCTTTCTTTGGCACCAATAAGACAGGAACAGCACAAGGACTTAGGCTCTCACGAATGTACCCTTTGTCTAGTAATTCCTCAACTTGCCTTTGCAATTCCTTTGTCTCCTCGGGATTGCATCTATAGGCTGGTCGATTTGGGATTGAAGCTCCGGGTACTAAGTCAATTTGATGTTCTATCCCTCGTAAAGGTGGTAAACCTTTAGGGGCCTCACTAAAAACATCCTCATAATCCTGCAAAAAAGATTGAAACACACTAGGCAAATTTTCGTTAATGTTAGATAAAGATAAATAATTTTGCCTAAACCTCACAAGGATACAAGGCTGTTTATTAAGTAGGGCTCTCTTCACATCTTTTTTTGTTGCCAAAAGATTTTTTCCGCTCATTTTACCACTAGAGGATTCACTCACCTTTGGGCTTTTTAAATTTTGACTTTTTCCACTACTATTAGCCTCTTTTCTCTCTGTCTTTTGTACTTGCTCTTTCTCCCTTACCCCTCACAAAATTTTATCATCCTCAATTGATCTTTATATACATCAGTAGCATTTAAAGGAGCAAAAGTGAATTTCTTGCCTTTAAATACAAGGGAGTATCGATTAAGTTTACCTTGGTGTGTAACATCGCGATCAAATTGCCAAGGTCGTCCAAGGAGCAAGTGTGCCGCATGCATGGGGACTACATCACACCATACGTCATCCTCATAATTGCTGAGTTTAAAAGTGACCAAGGACTGTTTCGTAACTTTAACTTCGGAACATTCATTAAGCCACTGAAGGTGATATGGCTTAGGGTGTTTGGTACAAGGCAACTTTAAAGAATCCACCAAATAACTACTCACTACATTCGAGCAACTCCCACTATCAATAATGAGTGAACATAAGTTACCTTTAATAAAACACCGAGAATGGAAAATATTGGTCCTTTGGCTCTCATTATCTTTCATCTGAATGTTAAGGGTTCGGTGAACTACAAAGCAATGGAAATTAGCAAAGTCCCCTTCTTTTGGTGGTTCGACCAATTCTTCGCCATTATCACTGTCATCCACAAGTTCTGGCATATCTGGATCTGTTTTATCAGAGTCGGAAGTGTACTCACCATTATCTTTCAGAAGAAGTAATCTCGTGTTAGGGCATTCCCTACTATAATGACGACGCCCTTTGCACTTAAAGCACTCAATCTCACGAGTCCTCTTCGCACTCGAATCTCCTAAATTGGGCTGCTTAGAAGGTGTTTGCGTTTTAACAGGAGCCCCTTTTTTCCAATCTGATTGCTTGCTTCCATTACTCAAAGAAGGCTTGTTAGTAACGAAAGGTGATTTTGAGCTCTTAAAATCAGAATTGGAATTGTTACCTCGGTAATATTGCGAAGTCGAGAAGGAACCAAACCTTTGTTCCTTTAGTTGTTGCTCGATCTCAATGGCTTTATGAACTGCTTCTTCCAAATCAATGTAAGTTTGTAGCCTCAATGTATTAGCTATCGGCCTGTTCAAACCATCAATAAATCGAACCATAGTTGTTTCTTCATCCTCCTCCACATTAGCTCTCTGAATGAGCATCTCCATCTCTTTAAAATATTCATCCACTGTCCTACTACCTTGGATAAGTCTTCTCAGCTTTGTTTTAATTTCTCTATAGTAGTGAGGTGGAATAAACCTTTTACGCATAATCTGTTTCAACTCATCCCATGTCGAAATCTCACCTTCATAATTCCGATGGCGGTTTACCCCAAGTTGAGTCCACCAACTTAATGCATAATCAGAAAATTCCAGTGTTGCTAACGCTACCTTTTCATCATCCGGACATTTATAATACCGAAACATAAGTTCAATCTTAGATTCCCATTCACAATAATCGTCAAGATCATTCTTACCACGAAATTGGGGAATTGTGAATTTCGGTTTTGCCAAAGGTTGCCCACGATCATGAAAATCATCATCCATTCTAGTGACACGTCGAGGGCCGCGCCTCTGGGGTTGGTTATCCCTATCTTCTTTGATTGGATCTCGATATTGAGGTTCTTGATTCAATCGCACCTCATTGATGGTAGCAGTCAAAGCTCGAAGAGCAGCAGCCTGTTCATCCAACTGTTGTTGGAATTTTTTAAATATGTCACCATTATTATCACCTCTAGACATTTTTTTTAAAACCTGCAAAACACTCAACACTCAAAAATAAAAGTTATCAAACCTCACCGTTAATCACTCAAAAAGAAAAAATCAAATTCTCAATGAGGTCGAATTCAATCTTGTGAGTTCTTTATCAGAGTTTATATCAACCAATTAGAGAGTGTGAACCAAACTACCAAAGAATCCTAATTTGCACTAGGATGCCAAAAACTGACGAGACACCAATTGATTCGTGTTGCACCGAGGAAGAAGTTGTGCACACGTTTAAATCCTACTAACACAAGAAACAAGAAGGTGTTAGATAACGTAAAGGAAGAATAAAGGTAAACAAATGAAAACCTACAGCTAAGAATCAATAAAAATTGCTGAAAACAGAAAACCCGAAAAACTGCGGAGTAACTTGACAACTTCGTTCGAGGTGTTCCCGATCTCCAAAAATCACGAAATTAAATCTGGAGTGTCCTTATATATTGAATTTTTGATCTGGAAATTTTGGGCACCAAATTCAACCCGCTGAATCTTTTTTTAAATTTTTATTGAATTTCGTCTTTTTTGATTTTTTGACTTTTTTGACTGAGTTTTTTGCGGGAATAATTTTTTTTATACTCAATCACAGTGCCAAAAACATGTATGTAAAATTTCAGATCAATAGGACAACGTTTACCCACTCAAATGAATTTTTTTTGAACAATTTTTCTGGGTAAAACTGCTGTTTATGCTTTAAAAAAATAGAGATCAGTTTAGAAATCAACCAAGAACACCCAAAACGCCCAAAATCTGATAGCAAATGATACGGAGGTGCACGCGGACCAAGATCGAGTTGCCAAGTCACGAGAAATTCCTACGAAAGCTCTAATCGAACAGATCTGAAATCAAAACAAAGAATAAGATTAAAAACAAATCAGATCTGGAAATTAAGATCCCCAAAACAATCAAGAACAGCCAAGAATCAAAGATCTTATGAATAGATGTTTCCGGAATGCAAAAACACGAAATCGAGCTCCAAGATTGATTTTCAACAAGCCGAATCTGTCCAAGAACTAAACCGATGAATAAAGCCCCAAGTTCCAGCAACTTGATTTTTTTCCCCAAAATTCCAGCAACCTAAAACAGTCAGTTTTGACAAGAAGAATTCGACAAGATTAATTGGAAAAGATAAGTTTAGTCGAATTTGGCTACCAAGAATGAGTATCGATCGATCTTTTTGAGTAATAAAGATGGCTGGAAATTCACAAGAAGAATAAACAAGTTAGATCAAAAGAATCGGCATAAACAAAATTTAAAAGAAAAGAATGAACAGCAAGAAAGTAAATTGAAGTCCTAAAGATCCTTGAAATCCCGAAAGATTTCACAAATCTCTTCAAACGGCTCTAATCTCCCCTCCAAAGAATATCGATGGCAAGAAGAAGGTTGAATATGGCTCCCACAATCAAAAGATTGTTGAAACAACTTCTAAAGAAAACTCAAGAGAGAATTCTTGGAGAAAACCCCAAAGAAAATTCTGCACTCAACAAATCTGAAATTTGATAGAAAAAAATAATAATAAGATCTTTTTACAAAGGGTGGCTGGCCAATACTTATATAGGCCTCCAACAAATCCTAATCTCACAAGTAACTAGTAAAAAATTAAACCTAATTAATAAAATAACAAGGTAAATTCGGCCATGCACTTATATGGGTTGTTTTGGGCCGAATTTTACATGTAATGCTCCTAAAGATTAAAAATTAAATTAAACAAGTAAGATGTTTACAAATTGGGCCCTTTGACATTTTGGCCTGATTTTCAACTAAGTATGAAGAAATTTCTTGATTGGGCTGGATTTTGGTTATTGGGCCTCGCCTTCAAGAATTTGGGCTCGTGATCCATCTCCTACCAAAATTGGGTCGTTGACGCTCGTAATGGAGATCCAATGCGTTTTGGCTGCAAGATTTGGTTTCTTGGACCAAGATTTCCAAGATTTGAAATCTTGATTTTCTTGATTCTTGAAATCTCTTCGAACAGCAAAATTGGGCCAAGATTCGATTTCTTGATTTTCTTGAAAACAAGAAAGTGAATCTTGATTTTCTTGTTCTCTCGTGTATGCATTTAAGGCCTTGCTAACAAGCTCTTGAATGGTCCCATTTAGTTTGGACCGCATTTGTCGGGCCTTTGATCTCGTTATTGGGCCTTGTGGCAATTTGAGCCCATCACGTTCTTGAACTTGGATTGGGCCTTTATGACTCGTATCACTAAGTATCGGGTCAAGGTCCCTATCGTCCATTTCAACTAATTTAGGTCTTATAAGTTTCGGGTCAACACTCTTCTTTAGTGTTGGTTCATTCTTGACCTTTTTGAACCATAACCATTTCGTACCAAATCGTATTACCATTTCAAACCAAATCACATTACCATTTCGTAACAAACCTAAAATCGAACTCGACCAAATCCAAACCAATTCTTTCTCATCTAAACCAAAATCGTACCAACTTTGTTCAACCGACTTGCTTTCTTTGAACCCAACTTCTCTTTACTTTCTCTTGAATTGATTTATTCAAACATACTTCTTCATTTTCGATCGGGAACTAAACGACTCGGACTCAATTACTAAACCGAGATTGTATCAGAAATCACTCAAAATAGCAAAATTAGACAAAGATTCGGTTTCTTGATTTTCTTGAAAACAAGAAAGTGAATCTTGATTTTCTTTTTTCTTTGTATATGCATCTAAGGCCTTTGTGACTCGTATCAATGAGGCTGGTTATCCCCATCCTCTTTAATTGGACCCCGAAACGGGGCTCTTGGTCCAATCGCATCTCATTGATAGTAGCACTCAATGTTCGAAGTAAGGCAGCCCGTTCGTCTAACTGTTGTTGGATCTTTTTAAATTTATCATGGACATCATTATGGTCATCATCCACTTGACCAACTCTCGACATTTTTTTTTAGAAACCTGCAAAACAAACACTCAACACTCAAAAAGGAAAATTAGCAAACCTCACTGTTAATCACTCAAAAAGAAAAAAAATCAAATTCTCAAAGAGGTAGAATTCAGTCCTGTGAGTTCTTTAGTAGAGTCTATATCAACCAATTAGAAAGTGTATGAACCGAAACTACCAAAGAATCCTAATTTGCACTAGGATGCCAAAACTGACGAGACACTAATTGATTTGTGTCGCACCGAGGAACAATTGTGCACACCTTAAAATCCTACTAACAAAACGATAGAGGGTTGCGCGCGAACTAAGATCGAGTTGCCAAGTCACGAGAAAACTCCTACGAGGCTCTAAACGAACAGATCTAAAACGAAACAGAAATTAAAAGATTAGAACTTTGAATTTCCAGATTGGAATAAAAATCCCCAAATCAGCAAAGAATGAAATTGAGAATAGGAATAATTGTTAATAAAGGTTCTTGGGGAATCAAGAACATGTAATTGGACCCAAAGAATACTCCAATCTACCGAATCTAAAAAGAAAGACACAAACAGCAAGTTAAATTTCCCCAAAATTCTAGCAATCAAAACAACCCAAATCTGTAAAGAAGAAATCGGCAAGAACAAGGAATTTAGGGATTTTGAACGAATGTTGCTGCCAAGAACAAAAGGGGCGATCCGATCTTTAGTAAAGAAGTGGGCGAATCAGATTTGCAATGCTTTGGAACGCCTGAAACGCAACAAGAACAACAAACAAAGTGATTAAATAAAATCGACACAAGCAGAATTTAAAAGAAAAAAATTGACAGCAAGAAATTAAAAGATAAGTCCTAAGAAGCCTTGAAATCCTGAAAGATTTCACAACTCCCTTCAAACAGCTCTAATCTCCCCTCCAAAGAATATCAATGGCAAGAAGAAGGCTGAAGATGGCTCCCACAATCAAAAGATTGTTAAAACAACTTCTAAAGAAAACTCAAGAGAGAATTCTTGGAGAAAAACTCAAGGAGAATTCTGCCCTTAAACAAATCTAAAATTTTTAATATATTTGAGAAGTGAATAACAAGGTGGCTGGCCAAGCCTTTAGATAGGCCTCTCAAGTGTTTTCCTAATCTAATTAGAAAACTAAAAATAAAAAAACTCCTAATTATTTTAATATTTAAATAGAAATTCGGCCAAGGGCTTTTAATTGGGCCTCTTGGACTGAATATCTACATAAAAATTTAAACTAAGTATTTAAAAAATAAAACTTTACAAATTGGGCCACTTTGACAATTTGGCCTGATTTTCAAGTAAGTATGCTTTAACTTCTTGGTTGGGCTTGGAATCCTCTTATTTGGCCTTGCCTTCAAGAACTTGGGCTTGTAGTCCATCTCCTACCGAAATTGGCCCGTTGATGCTCGTAACGGAGATCCAATGCGCTTTGGCTGCAAGATTCGATTTCTTGGACCAAGATTTTCAAGATTTGAAATCTTGATTTTCTTGATTCTTGAAATCGCTCCAAACAGCAAAATTGGGCCAAGATTCGGTTTCTTGATTTTCTTGAAAACAAGAAAGTGAATCTTGATTTTCTCTTTCTTTCGTGTACGCATCTAAGGCCTTTGTGACTCGTATCACAAAAGAAAAAAGAAGGTGTTAGATAGTGTAAAGGGAGAATAAAGGCAAAACAAATGAAAACCTACAGCTAAGAATCAATAAAAATTGCTGAAATCCAAAAAACCTGAAAAACTATGGAGTAACTTGACAACTTCGTTTGAGGTGTTTCTGATCTCCAAAAATCACGAAATTAAATCTAGAATGTCCTTAAATAATTAATTTTTGATATGGAAAGTTTGGGTACCAAACTCAACCAGCTGAATATTTTTTTAATTTTTTATTAGATTTCATCTTTTTCAATTTTTTTGACTTTTTTGACTGATTTTTTTTGCGGGAAATATTTTTTATATTCAATCACAGCGCTGCAAATATGCATGTAAAATTTCAGATCAATCAAAAAATGTTTACCCACTCGAATGAATTTTTTTCCAAAAAATTTTCTGGGTAAAACCGTTGTTTGTTGTTTAAAAAAAGAGATCAGTTTAGAAATCAACCAAGAACACCAAAAATGCCCAAAATCTGATACCAAATGATAGGGGGTTGTGCGTGGACCAAGATCGAGTTTTCAAGTAACGAGAAACTCCTACGAAAACTCTAAAGAATTGCATCTGAAACGAAACAGAAAATTAAGATTAGATTCAATTAGATCTGAAATGAAAATACCCAAAACAATAAAGATCAGCCAAGAATTTAAAACGCTTATAGATAGCCAATCTTGGAAACCAAGAACACATAATTAAGCCCCAAGAAGAACTTCCGAATAGTTGAATCTACCAAGCAACACAAAACAGCAAACAAATTAACAATCAAATTGCAAAATCAATTGGAATTAGATCTAGGGAATTGGGACAGCAAGAAAAGAGGGATTTTGTGAATCAAAAAGTTTCTTGTTGCCCAAGGATGATGCCTAATCAGATCTTGAAGTTTGGACTGGGCTAGAACGCAACAAGAATAATTAATCCCAAGTTAATCAATAAATCGACACAAACAGAAATTAATAAAGAAGAACGAACAGCAAGAAAATAAAGAAACTCCTAAAAAGCCTTGAAATCGATAAAGATTTCACAACTCCCTTCAAACGGCTCTAATCTCCCCTCCAATGAAGAACAATGGCAAGAAGAAGTGATAGAGGGTAGCGTGCGGACCAAGATCGATTCGTCAAGTCACGGGAAACTCCTATGAAAACTCTAAACGCTTGGATCTAAAACGAAACAGCAAAACTTAATTAGAATCAATTAGATCTAGAAGCTAAAAATCCTCAAATCAATAAAGAATAGCCAAGAATCAAAAAACTTATGAATAGATGTTCTTGGAAGCCAAGAACACGAAATTAAGCCCTAAGATTAACTTCCAATCAGTCGAAACTATCAAAGAACACAAAACAACAACTAAATTAAAAAAACAGATTGCGAAATCAATGGACACTAGTTCTAGGGATTGGACGGCAAGAAAATGGGGATTTTTTTGAATCAAAAACATTTCTTTATGTCCAAGGAAGTGCCGAATCAGATCTTGAAGTTTGGAATGGCTGAAACGAAACAAGAACAATTAATCCCAAATTATTCAACAAAACGGCACAAGCAGAATTTAATAAAGAAGAATGAACAGCAAAAGAATAAAGAAAAGTCCTAAGAAGCCTTGAAATCCCGAAAGATTTCACAACTCCCTTCAAACGGCTCTAATCTCCCCTCCAATGAAGATCAATGGTAAGAAGAAGGCTGAAGATGGCTCCCACAATCAAAAAGATTGTTAAAACAACTTCTAAAGAAAACTCAAGAGAAAATTCTTGGAGAACTCAAAGAGAATTTTCACTCAAAGCAAATCTAAAATTTTCAATGTATTTCTAATGTGTGTAACAATGGTGGCCGGCCATGCCTATAAATAGGCCTTATAACTATTTCCTAATCTCATTAGGAAAACTTAAAAAAAAACTTAATTAACAAATTTAAGGGGGAAATTCAGCCAAGGCATTTTAATGGGCTGCTTGGGCCGAATTTTTACATATAATACTCCTATAGTCTAAAAATTAAATTAAATAATTACAATTTTTACAAATTGGGCCACTTTAACAATTTGGCCTGATTTTCTACTAAGTATGGTTTGACTTCTTGGTTGGGCTTGGAAACCTCTTATTGGGCATTGCCTTCAAGAACTTGGGCTTGTATTCCATCTCCTACCGAAATTGGTTTGTTGATGCTCGAAACAGAGATCCAATGCGCTTTGGCTGCAAGACTCGGTTTCTTGGACCAAGATTTCCAAGATTTGAAATCTTGATTTTCTTGATTCTTGAAATCGCTACGAACAACAAGATTAGGCCAAGATTCGGTTTCTTGATTTTCTTGAAAACAAGAAAGTGAATCTTGATTTTCTCTTTCTTTCATGTACGCATCTAAGGCCTTGCTAACAAATTCCTAAATGGTCCCATTTAGTTTGGAACGCATTATTGGGCCTTGTAGTAATTTGAGCCCATCACGTTCTTGAGCTTGGGTTGGGCCTTTGTGACTCGTATCATTCCCCCCTTCCTCAAAAAGATTCGTCCTCGAATCTAAAAAATCAAATGGGGACAAGTGAGCCACATTAAAAGTAGAAGTTACATTGTACTCACCAGGTGGATCAATTTTTTAGGCATTGTCGTTGATCCGCTCGAGTACTTGGAAAGCCCTTGTAGTTGATAAGGTCGTGGATGCTTGGTAGTGGTTAGGCAAAGCTTTTCCACCATCGTTGTGCTGGCTATGTTTGAGCAACTTTCACCAACAATAATAACTCTACAAAGCTTACCTTGTACAAGGTAGCGAGTATGAAAAAGATGTTCTCGTTACTACTCGCTCTTTGGTTTTGCCAAAGAGGGTTGTCCACGATCATGAAAATCATATTCAATTCTAGGGACACGTCTAGGAGCGCGCCTATGAACAGGAGGCTGGTTATCCACATCTTCTTTAATTAGATCTCGATACTGAGGTTCTTGATTCAATCGTACCACATTTAAAGTAACACTCAAAGTTCTGAGTAAGGCAGCCTATTCGTCTAACTGTTGTGGGAATTTTGTAAATGTGTCGTAGACATCATTATGATCATTATCACCTTGACCAACCTTAGACATTTTCAAAAACCTACAAAATAAACACTCAACACTCAAAAAGAAAAGTTAGCAAACCTCACCGTTAATCACTCAAAAAGAAAAAAATCAAATTCTCAATGAGGTAGAATTCAGTATTGTGAGTTCTTTAGTAGAGTCTATATTAACCAATTAGAAAGTGTATGAACCGAACTACCAAAGAATCCTAATTTCCACTAGGATACCAAAAAACTGATGTGACACCAACTGATTTGTGTCGCACCGAGGAAGAATTGTGCACACTTTAAAAATCCTACTAACACAAGAAATAATAAGGTGTTAGATAGCGTAAAGGGAGAATAAAGGCAAACAAATGAAAACCTACAACTAAGAATCAATAAAAATTGCTGAAACCAGAAAATCCGAAAAACTGCGGAGTAACTTGACAACTTCGTTTGAGGTGTTCCTGATCTCCAAAAATCACTAAATTAAATCTGGAATGTCCTTAAATATTGAATTTTTGATCTGGAAAGTTTGGGCACCAAACTTAACCCGCTGAATCTTTTTTTTAATTTTTTATTGGATTTTATCTGATAGAGTGTTGCACGCGGACCAAGATCGAGTTGTCAAGTCACGGGAAACTCCTACGAAAACTCTAAACATTTGGATCTGAAACGAAACAGTAAAACTTAATTAGTATCAATTAGATCTGGAAACTAAAAATCTCCAAATCAATAAAGAATAGCCAAGAATCAAAACACTTATGAATAGATGTTCTTGGAAGCCAAGAACACGAAATTAAGCCCCAAGATTAACTTCCAATCAGCCGAAACTATCAAAGAACACAAAACAGCAACTAAATCAAAAACAGATTGCGAAATCAATGGACACTAGTTCTAGGGATTGGACGGCAAGAAAAGGGGGATTTTTGTGAATCAAAAACGTTTCTTTATGTCCAAGGAAGTGCCGAATCAGATCTTGAAGTTTGGAATGACTAAAACGAAACAAGAACAATTAATCCTAAATTATTCAACAAAATGGCACAAGCAGAATTTAATAAAGAAGAATGAACAGCAAAAGAATAAAGAAAAGTCCTAAGAAGCCTTAAAATCCCGAAAGATTTCACAACTTCCTTGAAACGGCTCTACTCTCCCCTCCAATGAAGATCAATGGCAAGAAGAAGGCTGAAGATGGCTCCAACAATCAAAAAGATTGTTAAAACTACTTCTAAAGAAAACTCAAGAGAAAATTCTTGGAGAACTCAACAAGAATTTTCACTCAAAGCAAATCTAAAATTTTTAATGTAATTGTAATGTGTTCTATGGGTGGCTGGCCAAGCCATATATATAGGCCTTCTAACTATTTTCCTAACCCTAATAGCAAAATTAAAAAAAACCTACTTATTGATTTTCAAGGGAATTTCGTCCAAGGCCTTTAATGGGCCCCTTTGGGCTGAATTTTTACATAGAAATTTATTTATAATGTCTAAAAATTAAAACTAAGTATTTAAAGAATTAAAACTTAACAAATTGGGCCACTTTGACAATTTGACCAGATTTTCAACTAAGTCTGATTTAAATTTCAGGATTGGACTTGGAACATCTTATTGGGCTGTGTCTTCAAGAACTTGGGCTTGAAATCTGTTCTCTCCCGAAATTGGCTTGTTAATGCTCGTAACTGAGATCCAATGCGCCTTAGTTGCAAGATTCGGTTTCTTGGACCAAGATTTCCAAGATTTTAAATCTTGATTTTCTTGATTCTTGAAATCGCTCAAAACAGCAAAGTTGGACCAAGATTTGGTTTCTTGATTTTCTTGAAAACAAGAAAGTGAATCTTGATTTTCTTTTTCCTTCATATACGCATCTAAGGCCTTTGTGACTCGTATCATCGTCTTTTTCAATTTTTTTTACTTTTTTGACTGACTTTTTTGCGGGAAATATTTTTTATATTCAATCACTGTGCCACAAATATGTATGTAAAACTTCAGATCAATCGGACAACGTTTACCCACTCAAATGAATTTTTTTCGAAAAATTTTTCTGGGTAAAACTGTTGTTTGTAGTTTAAAAAATAGAGATCAGTTTAAAAATCAACCAAGAACACCCAAAACGCCCAAAATCTGATACCAAATGATAGGGGTTACGCACGGACCAAGATCGAGTTATCAAGTCACAGGAAACTCCTACGAAAACTCTAAACATTTGAATCTGAAACGAAACAGCAAAATTTAATTAGAATCAATTAGATCTGGAAACTAAAAATCCCCAAATAAATAAAGAACAGCCAAGAATCAAAACACTTATGAATAGATGTTCTTGGAAGCCAAGAACATTAAATTAAGCCCCAAGATTAACTTCCAATCAGCCAAAACTATCAAAGAACACAAAACATCAACTAAATTAAAAAAAGATTGCAAAATCAATGGACACTAGTTCTAGGGATTGGACGGCAAGAAAAGAGGGATTTTGTGAATCAAAAATGCTTCTTTATGTCCAAGGAAGTGCCGGATCAGATCTTGAAGTTTGGAATGGCTGAAACGAAACAAGAACAATTAATCCCAAATTATTCAACAAAACGGCTGATACGCCCCGGCCTCGGTGATGAGAGTTGAGTCGTTGATGTGCCCGATCGTGAATTGGAGTAATATTAAGGTTTGTCGAAGATAGGTTAAGAAAGAAAGAATAAAGGCTCAAATTGGTTCAAAGAGGTTATAGAATGAATGGAGATTGTTAGGTGAACGTAAACCAAGTATTCAAGTTGATCTAACACAATATAAGTGTGTTATCCCGAAACTTATACGAATGCTTAGGTTGAGATGGTAACGGTTAGGAAGGTAGGTAATAGAAACGCAACCTCGACCCACTATCAATATTGATAGGAACCTCGGTATAACTTGAACGCCACACTTTGGGTACAAAGTGGTAAGTTCAAAATACAAAAACGGGTTGACGCCACAAGGGTTACTTGATAAGTCTAACCAGTCCTTGGAGAACAATAAGAGTTGAAAACAAACTCACAAAGTAAACAAATTTCATATAAAGTTTTAAAAATATATTGTCTAACCTTTACAAAGCTTATAACCAAGGTATTTATAGAAAAAAAATAAGGTAAAACGAATGGCCACAAATCAGCCCTTAATGTTGTTCTAGAATGATGAATAAATGCTTAAACTCTTTACTTCAACCGAACAGCCAATATTGGCTTCTTAAATCCATTCATTCATCCTTAGCTAGGAAGTAAGTTGTTCAAGCTCCTATCCATGCACTTGAAATAATGGTGGTGGCTGCACATTAGTGTATGCACAAAGGGTTGCTTGGGAAAAAGGAAAAGGGCTACCGAATTCAATGTTAGTAGCCATGCTCTTTTGTTTCCACGAAAAAGTCTCCTAAGTGAGCTCAAACGGCAGCTTAAATATAGGTTTTAATTTGCTGCTCATGCATTCTCTTAATTGAGACGGCACATTAATGGCTCTATTGAAGGGACCAAAATAGCACATGGAGAAGAGGGATTTTAATGCCGTCCCATGCATAGGGAGAAGAATGCAGCAACCAATTTAATGTATTCCAAGCATGCATCAAAATTCAAAGGCCATTGATCTTCACGAAGAAGGCTCATAGGAAATAGGAATCAGCAGCCCCTAATGAGTCCTTTGCTGTTCACAAAAAATGATGTCTAGAAACACAATGCATGCTTCCTTTAATGCCGTTCATGCATGCTTCTAAAGGAGAAATCAGCAGCTCTTTAATTGCTTCCCTTTGCTATTAAACCAGCTGATTCAGCCGAATTTAATACCTGTAGACATCAAATAAATTCGGTTAAGCATATTAATTACCTGCCCATTAAATTCGGCAGCCTCCTTTTGATACATAATTAACCCTTGCATGAAACAAAACAAGTTAATTAACATATTAATTTCGGCTGGACTTCAAGCACATTAAGTCAACAATGAGACATATTAAATTCGGCTGCCACATGGTCAACAAAGCATAATAAATTCGGCAGCCACATTAGGACACATTTAAGACATGTTATGATTCAAACAACATAAATGCATATATAATAAATTCGGCTGAAACATAGACAATTAAATGCGTGCCTTAACCTATGACAAATTAATGTGTACTAATTGAAAACATAATTAAATCATGTATTAAATAAAGCAAATTTAATATAAAAATTATTAGACTCAAATTAAAACATGTGCATGCTGAAATTAACAAACTAACTAATGAACTTGATTTATTCCAGCAACTATGTAAAAGCATAAATTAAAATAAATTGAAGTTCAAACTTAATGAGCTGAAATTAGCTCGAATTGAGCTCCATTAAACTGAAACAAGCTCGATCAACTTGCAAGAATTTGCGATTGTCGCCTAATGAACTTGATGTGATCCGGCCCGATTGATTGAGTCGATTCACTTGATTGCCCGATCGTCGACGAGAAGTTTGTTCGATTTTGTAGATAGATGGAGTTAGATGATTTTTTTATAGCGGAAGTTGAGAAAATGGGTTCAAAAGATGGTTTGGATAGATGTTTGATAGGCTCGGTGAAATAAAGAAATATTGTTTATAATTTAATAGTTAAAATGGAATGGAAAAATAGAACTCAAGCGAAGAACGATTCAATACTATATGAAGTATTGGCCCGGGACTTATATTGCTCAAGGTGGATTAAATGGATTGTCGAAGATGGACCTTGACCCGTTACCTATAGAGAGGTAGGAACCAAAGGTATAAAAAGGTGGATGAACGCCACACCAGGATGGTAATAAGTTCAAGAAGTCGGGTTGACGCCACTAGCGAGCTAGATAAGTCAGAACGAGACTCGTACAAAATAGGATAGGAGGAAACCTCACAATCAAGTTTTCAATAATCAAATTCTGTAACCTTTTTACAAATAGAAAAGAACTATTTATAGATTACATTAGATAGCCAAATAGACTAAGTAAATTCGGCTTTAATTGAATTAAACTAATCTAGAAATGTATCTTTAAAGGCTATGTCCAAATTCGGCTGAATGGTACTTCAATAGGCAGCTTCATGGCTAAGGAAATAAACTTGAAGGCTTGGTGAATGTATGGGAGAGCAATGGACATGTCTAGGTTCGGCCAATGTGTGAATGGACACTCCAAGAGATGCCTTTTGGCCGAATAGGTACTTAGGAGATCAATGGACAGCAACCGATGCATGTAAGTGAATATTCATTCATTCTTCCATTCATTGTATTAAATCATTCATGCATCATCCTTACGTTCATTGAACCAGCCCATTCATGAATCATCTTTAATTGTGTTCCCACATCATGCATTGTAAGTAGACGTTCATGCACCTAGCTTGAATGAATCTCCACATTCGGCTGTACCTACATGAAACATGAACAAATTAATTAAAAATAGATATATTAATTAACACATAAATTTAAAATAGACAAATTTAATAAAGTCTTAAGCTAAACATATTAAATTCGGCTAAGACAACTTTAAAAACCTGAAATAAATCAAAACATAATTATGAGCTGTAATAACATAAACTAAGTTAATAAAATACTTTAATTATTCAACCAATAAAATAAATGAGCTGAATTGTAGCTAAATTGAGCTCGATTGAGCTGAAATGAGCTCAATTGAGCTGGTCGGAGTTGAAACAAGCTAGAAAAGCTAAAATGGAGCTGAAATTAGCTTGCACTAAGGTGCATGGTTTCTTCAAGGAGCTGGATCGAGCTTCCTCATCTTCAACAAGCTGATTCTCCTTCCAAAACTTGAACAACAAAGTTGAAACAACTTCATGAAATCGCTTGGACCTAGCTCGGGTCATTGGTCCCTTTGGAAGCTCAAGGGAATCAAGACGAGGACTTGATGGGGCTTGGGGCGTGGTCACATCATTCCCCCCTTCTTCAAAACGACTTGTCCTCAAGTCGAGTTGTTTATTCTCTAGAAAATAATCCGTCTTTTGCAACTCTCCTTAAATGAATGGAACAATTAGTTGTTCATAAGCCTTTGCAAAAGAACTCACAATATTCGGCATTAGTGATGGCAAATGAATCAATGAAAATAGACAACCATTAATCATCAAGAAATGATCAGAACAACTGTGACAGCCCAAAATTGACCCTAGTCGGGAAGTGGTTTCGGGACCGCTAAACCGAGTCACCGAAATGTTCGAATGTGATATTTATTGTCTAGAATATGTAATTAGGAATGTGTGAAAATTTCAAGCTTCGATTTAGTCGATTGCATGTGAGTTTTTGTAAATAGGACTTATGTGAGAAAATTTTGAAATGTGATAGGTCAAAGCATAAGGACCTATTAGTGCATGTTGAAAAAGGGGGGACTTGCATGTCAATTTCCCCCCCTCTATTAGTAGTGGCCGGCCATGACAAGTATGGTAGACCAAGTGTGATGGGCAAGACATGTCATAGACATGTTGTGTTGGTGCATCATGGGTGGAAACAATAAAATAATGAGCATGGTAATTAAATAATGAAAGGGAGGAGTGATGAAAAAAAAAAGAATGGTCTCATCCATGCCCCCCCATTGCCGTGAGTAAAAGAAAAGAAAAGAAAAATTTTGTTCATCCTTTTTCATCTTCTTTTGGCCGAAAATTCTAAGGAAGGAGGAAGGAGTTCTTGCTTCATGTTTGGTTTGGAAGAGGATTAGGAGGAGGTTTGGCCATACTTGTATCTAGATCAAGGTATGTTTGAGGTTGTGCCATGAGATTCATGCATGTTTTTAGTTGCTAGCTTGAGTTCTAATTAGCCCATGGTTCAAATCTTTGCTATGTCATGGGGATGATATTCGGCCTAGGTGGATTTTGTGTTAATGCCATTGCATGCTAAATATGAAGCTTGTTAATGATGCATGTGATGGTGGATTGATGATTCTTGAATCTTCTTTTTAGCATTTTTGAGTGAGCACATATGTGCATTAGTTGCTAGATGGAGAAGAATCGGCTAGCAAGTTGTGTGCTAAGGCCGAATATAATTTTTGTATATTAATGAGTAATGCATGTGTTAAATTGATGGAAAGGGAGAGGATGCTTTACTAGTGTATATATGTGTGTATTAGCCAAGTTTTGAACTTGAAACAAAATGGTGTTTAGTCAATACAAGTGACCATACTTGTAGAATGTATTAAGTGTTGCAATCGGCCCCAACATAGACATGCATATTCGGCCATAGGAAGGAGATTGGTGTTGCATGTATTCGGTTAGAGGCAAGCATATTGATGCTTTTGTCTTGGCTTAGAAAATTCGGCCAAGGGGGAAAATTAGCTAAAATGTTGAGTTTGATTCATGATTCCGTACATATGTGACTTTAATGTCTAATGTATAAATATGGGCTAAGTGCCTTGTGTTCCTCTTTTCGATGCTCAAATGATTAAATCAATTTATTTGTTTAATTAAGCTCAAGAGCAAAGGGGAACTAAATCCGATAAAGGGAAGGAAAAAGTGGTCGAATAGCTATCGGAATCGTTCGACAACATCCGAGGTAAGTTCTTGAGTAAAAGAGCTTAAATTATGATTTGATTAGATCATGTTTTAAGCAAATCAAAATCATGCTCTTTGTGTGTGGCTATTGAGCCGAAATTGCAAGAATGATAAGTGTCTTGTGTTTGAGTTTTGCTAACGAAAACGAAATACGAATGTGCCATGATTTATTGTTAAATGTGCATGGTTATTTGAATGATGTCCGGGCTAAGTCCCGAAGGCTTTGTGCTAGGTGACCATATCCGGACTAAGATCCGAAGGCATTTGTACGAGTTACTAAATCCGGACTAAGATCCGAAGGCATTTGTGCGAGTTACTAAATCCGGGTTAAGTCCCGAAGGCATTTGTGCGAGTTACTAAATCCGGGTTAAGTCCCGAAGGCATTTGTGCGAGTTACTATAACCGGGCTATGTCCCGAAGGCATTTGAACGAGTAGCTATATCCGGTTAAATTCCGAAGGTACGTGATTTGGGAATGAATGATCATGCTGTAAAAATTTCAGTTAATACGCTTGAAACATCCCAACATTAAGGTACGTTTCGTATGTGCTTTGAATTAGTTGAGCCCTTACAAATAAGTATTCGCTCAGTTGATAAATGAGCTAATGGCCTTTGGCTAAGTTGATCTTTGTGTATGAATAAAAGGGTTGGTAATGTGAAGTAAGTATGATATTGAAAAATTGTGCATATGAAATTATCCGTTTAGCTACATGAA